>NC_049912.1:14028343-14200843 GCF_001411555.2 Juglans regia | reverse complement strand
TTTTGGTGAAATATTTTCTTAGGTCTAGAAACTTAGAAACTGGAAGAGGAAAAACAGTTTCTGTTTTGAGAAAGTTTAAATCTTTTATGGTTTAATCTTATTCCAATGGCTTTGATATTTTTATTGGAGGATCCTAAGCATCTTATATACATGTTAGAATGTTATTTTGAAGATATTTGAAGTTAGTTTCGAACATATGAAATTTTATGCAAGGAGATATTCGGTTAGGCCAAAGTGATGATGTTCTTGGCTAAATTTATGTTTTGGTTGATGTTTACCCATGTGATCTTGAGTTTGAAGCTTGGATCTGTTTTAGGACACCTTTTTGAACCATGTGATGTTTTGGTTTGAAGATCACTTCTTTATAAGTCATGGATCAAGAGGTTGATCAAAACAAGTTAGAAACAAAATTCTGTTTTGAACTTAGAAGAGAAACCAAAAAGTTCAAGTATGGTTTTAGTGATTTTGATGACTTTTGTTCATGATTCAAAACATGATTATTCTTAAGAATATGTTATGAGTGTAGTAGAAGAAAAATTTTGGTTTAATCATGAGTTTTGAGATTGGAAAGAATTACAACAAAAAGCAAAGGAAATAGCCTTTGTAAGTTTCGGCCATATAGAGTTTTGATGGTTGTGTTTAGTTTTAAATTTTTATGAATTGATATTTGAGTTTAGGACAAAATTTACATACCTTATGTAAATTTTGATGATTTTTGAAGTTATGATGCAAAATCCTTAAGTTAGGGGTAAAATGGTCATTTTTCCACATGTAGAGGGTAAAATGGTAATTTTACTCTAAGTTGATATTTTTCCATATTCCTAATTGTTAGTGATTAAGTTCTAATTTTTAAAAATCACTACTTTCAGTTTCCCGTTATCGCACTTGAGTTTTGTCTCGAAGCACGAAGATCGAGGTAAGTTAGCTTTGAACTTACTATCAATTTAATGTGTATGTGTGATAAGTAAGGGAACTAAATTGTATGTATGCATGTTATCATATGTGCCATGCCAAGTCATTACATATTTATCTGTTACACAGAATTTATTCTGTCATGAATTATTCATCTGTTACACAAGATATTCTGTCACGTATTGCTATACATGCTATACATTGCAAGTATGTCATGTTAAGTTAAGTATGCCATCTGTTACATGTATTTCTTGTCATGTAATATTCATTGTCACATGTTACGCCACGTTAAGAAATGTTGTCTGTTATATGGTATGCCATGTTACGAAATGTTGCATGTTACATGTATGACATGTTATGAAATGTTTTCTGTTACATTTATGTCTCGAAGTATGTCATGTCTGTCGTCCTACGTTCATGTCACGTTATGTTACGTCAAGATTTCTGTCTTTTATGTCACGTTCATGTTACGTCACGTTACGAAATGTCATGTCTGCCAGTTAAGTCATTCATGTCAATCACGACCCTAAGCGCTAGGATGGGGTAATATCCTAGTGGAACTCCTTTGTTCACGCTGGAGTGTCTAAATAGGTGTGAAATTCCCTGGGTTGACGAAGTACAGTCAACAGGTTGCGAATGGGGCCTAATTAGCTGGTCACCGGAGCGCGCCAGGCACTAACGCCGATGGTGCCACACATTATGTTATGTGTGTCCACAGCAAGTGTGGCACAAACAGATAAGTCATGGGGCCACAACAACTGTGGAGCATGAAGTATGGGGCCACAACAACTGTGGAGCATACACTACGTGAGACACAGCAATTGTGACACGTAGAATACGTGGGGCCACAACAACTGTGGAGTACGTATTAACGCACTCACAGCTGGTATAGAAACCTGTGATGTGATGCGGTAATCGGCAGGGACACACGGCTCAAGGGGACCTGTGTAGCACCCATATGGTCATGTTAATGATTAAGTCTATTGAATAAGATTCCAAGTTCAAGTCATGTTTCACGTTATGTTATGTTCAAGTTTACGTTCACGCAATCATGGTAATCCCATGAGACAAGAATATGTTCCAAGTTCATGTTATGTTATGTTCACGTTTACGTTATGTTCCAAGTTCACATTTATGTTATGTCATGCTCAAGTTCAAGTTCAAATTATGCATGTTCACGTTCATGTTATGTTTCAAGTCCATGTTATGTTTCAAGTCACGTTCATGCTAAGCTTCAGTTTCAGTTTAAGTTATGCCAGTTATGTTATGTTGTATGTCAAGTTATGCTATGATTACTTATGATTTGATTATGCATTCATGCTTTTACTGCCATGCATGCATCATTAACCTGTGTGGAAGTTTCCTGTTAACTTGCTGAGATTTGTAATCAAATCTCACTGTGGTAGTCCCAACTACCATTCCCCCCGAATGGTAGATTTTGTACAGGATCTGAAGGAGAATCGGGAATCGACCAACTGGAAACGGTCACTAAGCGACGATGCGATGTAGGTGTTAGTACAGTAGTTACCTCAGATTACTACTTGTATTTGTGGAGTTCAATCTCCATCACTCTTTTGATCACAACCTTTTCGGACTAGTGTTGTGATATCAGTTTTTGAGTATGTCATTATGTATGAAGAATGTTTTAAGTATTTGGGATATTTCAGTTTGGTGCATAGTATTGCTGAAGAAAAAAAAATTATCCGCTGCGAATATTGCATAATGCTAGATGCATGTTAGGAATATTGCATCTTATATGTCATGAACGGGGGCAGGTAACCTTGTGTTGCATGTCTCGACGCTTCAAATGGCCGTCCGATCCCAAGCGGAATTTGGGGGCGTCACAACTAACCTTGTGTTAAATTCTGAAAAATTTCATTTTATGGTTGAACATGGTATAGTTTTGGGTCATGTTGTCTCATATAGGGGAATTGAGGTAGATAAAGCCAAAGTTGATATTATTCAATCTTTCCCTTATCTCACTAGTGTGCGGGAAGTTCGTTAAGGACTTCTCTCTTAATGTCATAATTTTCTTCCTTAATGTCTAGTCTTTTATACTTATTTGTTGCCTAAATGTACTCATTATTCTTTTATTTTGATTTAGGATGCAAATGGAGGTGTTAAATGCAAAACAAAGCAAATTGGGCGATTTTGGATAGTTTCGACATCACTTCATAATCTATACATAACTCTCTCATCCGAGCTTCGATTGAGATGATTCAAGATGCTATGGAACACCAAGAAAAACCTCTACAACTTTCGTTTTTTGAGTTTTGAGAGATACTGGCTGAATCAAGGTTGAAATCTGGCTTGAGGTTGCTGCACCTACACAATTGACGTTCTGGAACGTTCCTTTGCATGCAATTCTAAGATGCGGATTTGACGCGGTTTATCTACGGAAGTTTTCATATCTGGTGCATGAAATTTCCAATTGAAAACACCACTTTCCTAGGTATATTAGGACTTTATTTTATTTTTAATATTTTCCTTAATTAGTCAAATTTGGATATTGTTATTTTAGGATAATATTTAAAATATTTTTAGGAGATTGTGTAGGCTTCTAATACAGGGCATGAACATGTAGAAGAGGGGGGGGGGATCATCAGACTAGGCACATCTCTATCCCCTCTTCTCTAACTTCTCCTTTGAGTTTTCATTATGACCTTTTGCGGCTAAACTTTCATAATTGGTTGAAGGAAACGAAAGTCTCAGAATCAATAAAACTGTGAGATCTATTTTGTTTTTAGTGTTCAATTTATGTTTTGAGTATCAGATGTTCTTCTATGCCTATTTTCATGATTGTCTCGTTTAATTACAAGGAGGTCTACTAGTTTATTATTCGTTGCAATCTACTGCTAGGTTATATATCAAATCCGTAATTGTTTGATCCCTCTAATTTGTGAAGCAACTAAGATTTAATGATTTGCTGCGTCAGGAATTTTTAGATCTTAGGAAGAATGCTCGACGAAATTAAATGCAACCGCTTATACTTGTGTTGTTTAGCTACATCGATCTCTCTAATTCTTAAGACTGCTACTAGATTAAATATTTAGCGCTTGTCTTGGGTTGTTTAGTAGTTAAGGTTAATTAGATACTTTATATGAACTGAAACTGAAAATACTTTATATGAACTGAACTAACATGAATGTGAAATGCCCTGACAATTAGAATAATTTCGCAAGCTATTTTGTTAGAAATAGATGAACAATCAAAATGATTATGTCTAATGTATTTCATTAGAGATACTCAGACAATCAGAATGATTATGTGATGAGTATTTTAATGGAGATATCCTAACAATTAGAATGATTATGCTAATAGTACATAGTAATAGTTTTAATGAAATATTCTAACAATCAGAATGATTATGCTAGAAGTACCTTGTGTGAAATATCAATGGAGATACTTGGACAATCATAGTGATTACGCCATGAGTACCCCATGCATGACTAACTGAGAAAATATTTCTTAATGGACTCGTATGACTCATGACATGGTGTAACCTGACATGACATGTTCGTGTGACTAATGGCATGTCATAACATGGCGTGTAAGAGATAAACATGTACTGGAAAATAAATTATGGCATAGTATAACATGGCTTGTAAATAGATAAATATGTACTAAAAACTAATCATGGCATGGTATAACATGGCGTGTAATAGTTAAACATGGCGTGCAATGATATAACGTGTAACAATAAGTATGTACTTGAAATGAAAATATGGCATGACATAATATAACATGTATATAAGCATAACAAATATGAATGATAGTTTCTTATCACCATATATACACAAGTATCATGAAAGTAAGTTAGATGCCAACTTACTGTGATTGTACCATGACGTAAATTAGCGCAAAATAACATGAACTGAAATGAGATATTTCTAACAGCTAGAAAATCTTCACTAACATATTAGAAACATAAAACCACTAACTTATGGCAAAATTATCATTTTATCATTCTACTTGTGGAAAAATGATTATTTTACCCATAAATTAAAGAATTTGCATCCTAACTCTCAAACTCACCAAAATTTACATTCATCAAGTAAATCTTGTCCTAAATTCAAATAATCAAAAAAATTTAAAACACATCACAACTATAATAACTATGCTTAGGCCAAAACATACTAAGGCTAAAATCCTTGATTTTTTGTTGCAATTCTATCCAACTTCAAACCACATACTCAAACTGATTTATGCAACATCTAAAGATCACATCCTATGTTTTAAATTCATGCTAAGACCATAAAACATACATTTAAAAAAAATCACAAACTCCTCATGACAATAAAATCTTAAAATACCAAATCTCAAACAACTTTTTGATGCACTTGGACTATTTCCTTTCCAATAAACTCCAAGGACTCCGAAATTCCATAAACATACTCTTAACATGTTTATAAGTCAATCCTAAGAAATAAAATTCTTGAAAAAACAAATCAAGGACCACAAAGTTCACAAAACATCACCCAATACAATCGGCTTGCATTCTAACTTCTCAACTGAGTACCACATGCTTGGATTTTAGATCAAACCACTAAATCCAAATTTCTTATGAAATATACCTTCATGAAATAACATCAAATACCTCATTTTCAAGTTTTAAACTTGATCTAAGCATTAAACCTAAGATTTCATGACAAAAATTGCATTAAAACACAAAGCAACCCGTGAGCCTCATGTTTGTGTCCTAACTGAACATTCGCATGCATAAAAATTCATTTTTTCAAGATCCAGACCATTAATCTCCAAAAATAACTTCCTAACATATAGATAAAAGTGCTAAGATTATCAAGACTACTGGATCATATTTTCATAACAAAAGATCAAAACTTTCTCAAAACAGAAATTGTTTTTACACCTCTAGTTTCTAACTTTCTAAAATTATGTAAAACTCTTTGTAAAAACTCTTAACATGCAACAAATCTAAATTAAACTTGTATGTTAACATGTTATCTCTAAACCATAAAAATATCAAACCAAGATCTTGCCAAGAAAAATCATCAAATAAATCAAAATTTTACATAACATCCAGACTATCGTCCAGTAAGACCTTTGCATGCTTAAACATACTTTTAGGTAATCAAAACTCCATACAAAATAACGTAAGATATATCAATTGAAACTATACTAAAGTAGGAATAACTTATATGAAGGTAGTTGCATAAGAAGGTACTTATAAAGGCTTCACAAAAATAAGCAAAAATGGGCAGAAACACTGTCTAAAGTCTCCTTTAGAGTTCTCTCCAAGAAAGCAAAGTGAAGGTGACAAAATTATGAAGAACAAGCCATGTAAGACTTAGGCAGGGCTAGAGTGATAAGAGGGGATGTGAGGTTGACCATTTGAAGGTGGTTTTTTCAACCAAAACGATGGGTAAAACCGTGGGCAACAACACATGGTTTTAAGCCATGGAAGCTTCCATGTGAAGGGTGTTGATGGGGGTGGCTGCTTGACCTCCCATCAGTTACTATTTGGGCTGACAAGGGTAGTGAAAGTATACTTCAAGAATCCTTGCTTAGGTGGTGGTTTTTGGTGGGCCTTAATGGGCCTAAACAGATTGGGCCTCATTTAGGATTTAAGTAAGGTTTGGTTTGGGGTTTAAGTTTCTAACAAACCCAAATCTAAATTTTCTTGGTCCAATGAAATTACCAATGTATAAAAGAATAAATAAGGGTGTAATGACATGGTTTTGAATAGTTAATAGCATGTGAAAGTGATTAAATATTAATCTAAAGTTGGCCAACATTTAGGGTTTGGGGTGACCATTTGGGGTTTGGGGAAACCTTTTAGGGTTTCAACTTTCACCAAGGTTTGGGGTTTCAAATGGATCTCAAATATTTGGGGTTTCACTAGGGTTGAAACCATATTTGGTTTGACACAAAAATGAATGGTTGGATGGAATAGTGTTTGGCTTAGGTGGCATGATCACATCGCTTGATTTTCCTTTTCTTTCTTTTTCCCTTCACATAGCCATCTAATGGTTCCTCTTAGTGCCAAGTGTCATATACTATTCATCAAGTGTGGCTAAGATATTGTTAAACGTCCAAATAAAATTTCTTTAGACTAATTTGGACAATCCACACTTTGATTAGAAAATCGATCAGACTAAGTGCCACATGGCTCAAACACATGTTACTATTCACTCCAAAAATGAGAAAATAACTTTGCACTATAAAATCATAAATAGTCCTGTAAAACTAATAATGCAATTCGTTTCACAAATTTTGACTCCTAAGTGTCTCGATTAAATCAAAAGGCATTTTGAAACATCTATAATTTGGAAAACGAAAATTGTATTATTGTGCTGTAAAATCTTAAATATTTATCTGAGACTAATGGTGCAATCCGTTTCTCAATCTCATACTCCTAAGTACCTCAAATAAATGAAACTGCATTTCTGACACCATAATGGATAACAAACTAACTAAGCAGACAAACTAAAACCTAGAGATCGCTCTAATCGTGAAGCCTTTCTAGGGTTTTCATGATGTTCCTAAAACCTTAAAAAATTCATCAACTGAATTTCTGATGGGCTGTTATATCTAGCATGCCTAGAGGTGTAACTAGTCTGGTTCAATACATTTTTTACTAAACCAGTGTACACCGATTTAAAAAATTTAAGAATTGATACCAGACCAATTCACTACCAAAACTGAAACTTCTAATTTTTTCGATTTCAATCCAGTTTCGGTCATGTGCGGCCTGGTTTTTCGGTTATACGGATTATCTATGTTAGTAATAATATAATGTTTACATATACTAAACTATTAATCTATTTATATTATAGTGTAAGTATATTATTCTATAATAGTTAGCTCATAATAGTATAGTATTGAATTAAACTATAATCTATATAAGTTCTAGAATTTTTATATGAATATGTATGATCGATTGTGTAAAAATGTATTTACGAAAAGAATATATATATTATGATTAATTATGCCTAAAATGTATTTATCAGTGATATATATATATATATATAATAAGTTTATATTAATAAGTTAAAATTAATGTTTACGTTTAAGATTAAAATTTTTTGTTATATTAATTTTATATTATAAGATTAAAATTTATATGTTATATCAAATGTTGTATTTAAAATTATAAGATTAATTTTTGTTATAAGATTAATAAAATTGAATAATAAGATTAGAATTTCATGCTATATCAATTAGCAATTTATCATATAATATATGTAATGTAATATAAAAAATTATAAATATATATACCTGTCCGGTTTGGTTTAAATCAATTTTCAAAATATGAAAATCGGTACCGTACCGGACCGCTTACAAACCGGACCGAACCCTTTGGTTTGGTCCAATCCGGTTCAACCGATTTCTTAGTTTTTTTTACACCCCTAAGCATGCCGTTTCAATGAATTAGAAACAACATCATCATCATTTAAGACTACAAAAGAAAATGAGGAATTATCTAAATCCAACATGGAGAAACCATTCGAAAGAAAATCATGTCCATACAAAGTCCTATCCAAATAAAAAAAAGTCTAACCGATGACCATCAAAGTGAAAAGTAAAGTCATGTTCCAACATAGAAATAACTGAAAATAGATTATATTGAACACCAAATACATAAAGCACATCATGAAGAAGTAACAAGTGCCCCAAACGCATCTTGAGTTGGTAGATGCTAACTCCAAACACATCCTCCCAAGTCCCGTTACCCAATATAACGTACTATCTATCAGCTGATATTCTTTTATAATCTATGAATCTGCCATGTGTAGATTCTCCAGATCCTGACATATTGCCTACCATTCAGGGAGGAATGGTAGTTAGGACTATCACAGCGAGATTATGAAACCGTAGCAAGTCAAGCTCCTAAGCTACCAACATGATGAATACGCATGCATGAAAATAAATGACATGTGTGCTTCATGACATGGACATGAACATACGTGACATGACTTAACAAATAACATAACATGTACTTGACTTGAAAACAACGTGACTTGAGATCATAACATTAGCTTGACATGAACTTGACATGAACGTGACGTGAACATGAGACCTTGTTCAACACATACATATTCGATTAAACATGAAAATGCAGATGCTCCACGACTCCCCAATGGTCATGTGCTCCTGTCGGCACTAAATCACATCATAGGTATCTGTGCCAGCTATGAGTCTATCATGACAACTAAACTAATAAAAACTATTAAATGTGTAGTTGGCACCACCGGAAATGGGTGCCTGATTTCGCTTTGGTAACCAGTTACTTTGGCTCTATTTGAAACATGTTGATTGTACTTCGTCAACTAGGAGATTCCAAAACTAGTTTAAATACTCCAATGTTGACAAATGAATTCTACCAGGATAACTCATCATCTTAGCATTTCGGGTCGTGATAAAAATAAAAGATTCCAAATTACTTGAAAATATTTCATGACATACTCAATGCATGTGACATGGTTTGACATGTAACAAAATGAACATGCGACAGATGACATGGTATATCATGGCATGTAATAGACAAGCATGTATTGTAATAAATGACATGGCATGACATATTATAAAAGTTTATAATAAGCATAATAATTTCTTACCACCACACATACTTAATAATATCAAGAGCAAGTTAGAAGCTAATTCACAGTGATATAGCTTAACGTAAAAGTAAGCGTTAAATTGCATGAACTGAAAATGGATATTTTCTAATATTAGAATATCTTACTAATTTCTTATAAATATAAAACTTGCTAACTTACGGTTAAATTTGCAAAGTTACCTATCTACATATGAAAAATTACAAATTTACCCCTAAAATAAGGATTTTGCATACAAACTCCAAATCCTAAATCCAAATATCAACTCGGAAAAATTTAAAACATAACACAACTTGTTTGACCGATTCATGTATTAGGCCAAAAATCACATTTTGTTGCTACTTGACCTTCTAACATACTAACATGATTAAACAGAATTTATCAACTCTCAAAAATCACATCATTAGTTCTAAAATCATACTAAGACACAATTTACACATTTCATGAAAACACAAGCTCACTACATCAAGGAAAATACCAAAGCACCAAGTTTAGGTCAAATAGAACCAACCCTTGATGTTCTTGGTGTAATACTTTCAAATCAATTCCAAGAATTCCAAAAATCTACAAATAACTCTCCCAACATGTTCTTCATTCAAACCTAAGTAATAGCATGCTTGATTAAATAACCAAAAATCATGAATCACCATTTAACACAATTGGTTTGCACAACAACCATGAATATGAGTATAGAATGCTTTGGACTTGAAACTAAATCACTAGATCATTGACTTTCATGTAATAAATTTTCAAGAAATACAATCATATACCTCACATTCAAGTTCTAACTTGATCTACACATTAAATCTAGCATGACTTGTCAAAAATTTCATCAAAAAGATATATCATACTCGAGAGCCTCTAGATTAAGTTTTAAACAAATTCTTGCACGCATAACAAAATTTCATCAAAGATTCTAAACCGTAAGTTTTCAAAACTAAACTCTTAACACATAGATCAAAACTAGTATATTTCAAAGATTTGTATTAAGCCTAAATTACACTACCTAGTATATTTCGGACCCGTTTGGATACAAAAACGGTTTCATCTCATCTCATCATTATAATTTTTTTAATTTTTCATACAAAATATAATAAAAATTTTAACTTTTTCAAATCCTAAAACAATAATAATATTCTAACAATATTTTATTCAACTTTCAACTTTCATATAAAACTATCTCATCTCACTATCCAAACGGGGTCTAAATATTATATTAGTATTTAAAAGATTGTATGATATCAGTATTTATTATTAAAAGTATATAATTGAATATTTTATTAGATTAATTTTCCAAGTATATATTTAATTACGTAGAATATTACGGCACATTCTTTTACGAACGTTAGTGACGATTCATATTTTGTATAGGTGAAGAACTACAAAGTAAGATTTAGGAAGTAATGCAACGAAGTAAATAGCTTCATCATAATGAAGATTACCACATAGTTAGATTATTAATACTAAAGCCAATTCTTGATAGCCTCTTTTTATGTACCATGTATGTATCGTCATATGCAAGCATATCATTTATCATAGTCTATGGAACATGTTAAATTCCGCATCACGGTTAATTTAACATGTTATAATTATGTTTGTATTATGCATGTCTGCACCTCACATAACATAAGACGTATAAGCTTTTTTTTTATGATCCAGTTACGTAAGTTTTCTTATGACCAAGTGTAAGATAAGATAAGTTTTATTTGAGCCATTTAGATGCATGGTACTAATGCAATTTTATGTGTAGATATACAAGCCACAGACCTAAGTGTGGTCCACCATAGTATGCTAGAATACTATTAGCGGTGCCCCTTGTGGCCACATGATGTGGGATCGGTGCACAACCTCGCACACATGGTTAAGTGTGTTGGCTAGTAAGATAAGTATGATAAGTCAGATAATTTTAAAGATAAGTCATGTATGACATGAGCATATATATGAATGATCATGACTTTAAATTCTCCGCATGAAATGTTTTTATGAAAAATCTTGTACTTATTACGTTTACGTTGTGATGGGTTTCTTACTGAATGTTCAACTCATTTTAGTTTTATTTCATGTTTTTAACCACCCTAGTGAGGAAAATGAAAACAAGCAAGTGGGGCAGGATTAGATGGAGTAGTTAATTAAATTTTGAGTTTTTAGAATCATTTTTTTTTATGACATAAACTTTATTAAGTTGTTTCATTTAATTTTATTTGGAGGCATTTTTTTATTACATAATTCTTTATGAAATAAATGTTTATTTTATTAAATATGAGATCTCTTGTCGGGTCATTTTTATGTATCACGTGACATCCCTAACCTTAGGGAATGAGTTGTTACAAATTTGGTATCAGGTCCGGTCTTTTAGAAATAATTCTAAAAGTTAGATTACCTAGGATACTCAAGGCCTGCTCGAGAGTGATTGAGGTTTCTCTTTAGGATTGAATACTTTATAAATTTTACTAGTTAGCATCATTGTTGTTGTTGTTGTTGTTATTGTCATTATTTTTACATTTTTATCAAATACTAGTTAATTGTTATTATGACATCTTGCCTTAGATCATGGCCTCCGGCACTAGAAATCACCCAAATTAAGAGGGATATTTTGGATCTAGCCAGAATGATAACCCAGATCCTCTTGTTGCGATTGTGACCCAATTTTTCCAATCAATGGCTAGCGGCCAATTTGTGGCACTTGGAGCCACCCAAGCCGATTGCACCTTGGAACAATTTTCCTACTAGCACCCCTACTTTCGATGGAAAGTTGAATTCCATGGATGCCGAGAGATGGATTGAACGTATGGAGCAAATTTTCAAAGCGCTTTACTGCACGGATGATTAGAAGGTGAATTATGCCACTTATAACTTGACAGACATGACAAACCAATGGTGGAAGTCGACACAGGCATTGATGCACCTGGAGTTAGGGGAAGTAGTCCCCATTTCTTGGGAGCATTTTAAGAAAACATTTCTAGATCACTTTTTCCCACAGACCCTTTGGGAATCTAGAGCCCGTCAGTTTATGGACCTCACTTTGGGAGCGACGACGGTAGCACAATATGCTACAAGATTTATGGAAGTTGTCCCACTTTGCCAGCTACTTAATTCCGAATGAGGAGAAAAAAGCTAAAATGTTTGAGTGCAATCTGGATCGCATTATTAGGGAGCTTGTTCATGCTCTTAGGATTCGGAGTTTCATGGAACTGGTCACTCAAGCTACTATTATTAAATAAGGAATTCAAGAGAACATCGACTACAACAATCAAAAGAAGTGCAACTAACAGCAGCAGCAACTCCAATTACAGTGAGAACCGTCAAAGGCAACCACCACCATGGCATATTGCTTATAGTAGGCCGTAAGCTCATTGTCACTCTAAAATTTCATACTGGATCTTGGTGCTTCAACCCATACCTCATCATCCGGGACAACAGTGGTACCCTCTAAATCTTCATCTATGTCGAATAACATTTCTAAACATGGAAACATAGGGATGGATTAGGATCAATTCAATATTAGCGTCATTAAAGTGAAAGAAAAAAAAAGTGTAATACCATCAGCAGCATTAGAAAATGTACTTCCAACATTTTCTTCAAATTCTGGAAATTCAGAAACTTCTTGCCTAAAGTTCTCTGAATTACTCGGCGGTAGAGGGTAGGGCATATTTACATCAAAATTATGCTGCAATTATCCAATTAATTAGATTAATGAGCACGTCAAACACATTTTTTCAAAAAATAAAAGACATCAACCTGCACACTCACATGGTAATCGTTTGGATTTTCAAATGTATTTTGAGGCGTCATTAGTGACTGTGAAGTTGAAGTCGAAGGGCTAGGTGCCATTTCATCTTCCTCTTCCCCCATCACACTAATTCTATGAATGTCTTCCGAGACTTTGAAGGGGAAGCACATGATGGCAAAATAAGAAAAATAAACATTAAAGTCTCATAATTGATAATAGTAAAAAATAAAAAATAAAAAATAAAAAATCTGAAAAGTGAAAAAATAAAAAGCATTTAAGCATAAAGGGACACTTTATCATTCCTACATTCATCAGCATTATTTTTTAGGGAAAGCATATCTAGACATTTGATCTGATGTTCTTTAATTCTGATGATATATAGGTCTAGTTTCATGTCTGCTTTAGAAGATTTATTCGACCCAACTGGTAGTGCATTCTTTTAGGTCAATGTTTAATTTCTGTTATTTATCTGTTGTTGAAAGTAGTTGACTTCTATCAACAGAGTTGTAGTAGTCTTCTTGTCCCTGTCACTACCGTTTTTAATATGTTTTAGGTTGAGGCTGCATATGATATGTTGCTCATGCAAAGTCTAACTCGGCAGCGAGCGGGAAAAGTTGTGAATAGTAGCGCTCGTTATGCTGATGTTAATCCTTTAAGTGTTCCTGAGATGGGATCAATGCCTCAGTGGTGGCAGGTTGCTGTGAAGAATCCACCCATTTCAGTTGAAACACCATCAAGCAGTGATTTGGGCATACAGGTAAGTGTATATAGGGCTTTAATGGTCTTAACTTTTGTCAATGGAGCTTCAACATCCATTGCAGCCCCATATGCTGGGCTGATATTCTTGAACTAATCTTGGTCAGTAGTTTTGGAGCTTCTTTGTATTTAATGAGCAAAAAAAATGTGAAGTTAGGTAAGCAGCTTTCTTATGTCTATATGGTTCTACTTGCACAGTTTTATTTGAATACAAAGGTATGTTGTCGTCGAGAAGTTTGAGATGCCTTACAAATTTAAACTCAAGAAGTTTAGCAGAGAATGTGATGGAAACCAGGAAAGAGAAGTTAAAGAAATTCAAACAATTTCACTTATACAAATTAGCTCCATTTTGTGTGGGAGAAAACCCAATACAAGATATAGTTTATTGACCACAGACAAAACAAACTAAACCAATAAACCTAGCTTTTATAGACTCAACCTACATGGTTTTTAATCCACTCCACTTCCACAGGCATAACACAAACACACACACTCTCTTCTCACAATCAAACTCTATACATGAACCCACATCACACACTCAGACTCACCCATGTTGCTCCCACACTACACGACTCAATTGATTGGCTGTGTCTCTCTCCACTAGCCACATCCCTTTGACATGGCTACATTTTTTTTCCCTTTTGCTCCAAAAATAGAGATCATGGAAGCCTCTCACATTCCATATCTCATCCCATATAGCTCGTGTCCCTTACGGTGTATCACAATAACAATGCCTCTATTAATAGAGCATTATTTGTGCTCATAAAAAGGGCATTATCTCGCAATTATTTGAGAGATGTATGCGGGAAGAGTACAAAAAGTCTATTGATAATGCTAATATCCTGCTCAGCCCAAAAACTTAAACCTACACCAAGAATGAATATCAAACAATCCAAGCAATATCAAAGGCAAGCAAGAGAAAGGGAGACCCGTCTTTTCCACGGTTGTGTCTTCATTTTCAAACACCCAAAATCACAACCTAACCCAAAACGAACTACAAACCACAAACCAAAAATCAATAGCAGCAATCCAAACTCCAAGCATTTTGGGTTGAAATATGCCAGATAGGAAGGGACCCTAGGGCAAGAAACCACTCACTTGGCTGCCAAGATGTAGATTCGGATCGTTGATGTCGATTCTGAAGCAAGGAAGATGAGAGAGTTAGCAACCGTGAGATATGTATTTCCCAAAATCAATCTCAAATGGCCAAAATAGAAATGAAGCAAAGAAAATCAATGAGAGATAAATGCACACACGCACTTGGGATGATGACCAAAATATTGGGAGAGAGACGGCGTCACCGGTGTCGCTTGAAAGAGAGATGGCGTCGCCGGTGGTAGTGAGCAAATGAGATTCAACACGAGCAGGGAGGAGATTCGATGCAACGGGGAGAAGATTCGACGTGGGCTCGAATTTGAATTGAGAATAATATGAAAACACCACCAAAACGGTATGTTTCGTAAAATAATAATAATAATAATATTATAATTATTATTATTATTATTAGGTGTGCAAAATTTCCTATCAAAGCGCTTTTTTTTTTTATGAGCACTGCTATTCCTACAGAAGTTTTCCATCGAAAACTTCTACCGAAAGGCAAAATTTTTTTTTTTTTTTTTTTGCTTTTTTTTCAATCATTTTTTTAAACACTTTAAATATTTTTAAAAAATATAAAAAAATCATAAATTCATTTAAAAACATTCCTTAATCACTAAGTAAAAATAAATAAATAAATAAATAAATAAAATACAATTTCGCTAGAAGTTTTCTAGTAGGAATAGCATTTTCCTTTTTTTATTTCAGCGATGCACACCAACCATAGAACTTCCCCGAGTTTTTCTCGAAGACTTTTGAAGTTCAAGGAGCACGAGATCACTCTAGGCAAACAAAGCAGGTACCTTGACGGCATACCCGAATCATACTGTATTTATTTTAAGATGTTTTCCGGGTTGACCTTGATTTTCCTCGCCTAATTTTCCTTCTTTTTCTCGAGAATTTGTCACCTCCAGTTTAACCATTCTGCTGAACTCTATTGTTGATGTGTCCTTATTGTTGATTCCTTCTTCTTCGTTCAAGTTCTCAGTGTGAAAGTTTAGGGTTTAGTCGGTTTTCGATTATGCCCCGTTTGGTTGATGAGGAAAGGTTGGAGTTGAACAGATTTGGGTTTAGGATTTTGTGGATTTTTTTACTTTATCTGGGTTCTGAAAGGGGCAGCAATCTACGCTCAGTTCTTTAGAGGGGAAGATTTGATTTTCTTCAATTTTCTTTCTTTATTCTTTTGCGAAATAAAGTACAAATAGATTTTCCTTATTGGCGTGATTCGCCCAACGGAGCGTTAATGTTCTTGCAATGGCACTCGCATTTTTCTGGAACCTACAACATTCATGGCCTTTTTCAGTACTGAAATATGATGACCTGAGAGTGTCGGATAAATTGGTTCGCAAACTTTCGGTACCTGAACACACGAAGCAATTCATTTTCGCAGTACAAGAGCCTGAAACACAATCCGTGATTTACATACTCGCTGCTCAGAATTTGTCTGAGCGATCAGCTTTAGATGCTGAGTCTTTAATTAGGGAGGTTAGACCTGATGCAGTTGTGGCTCAGGTTGGTCATTTACCCCTGACCGAAATTCAATTAGAAGAGAGTGAATTAAGAGATGGGGTTCATGACCCAATCCCCACATCGTCATTTGAAGTGCTTAAGCGGTGTTTTATTGATAAGATTAATAAGGAGAAGTATGAGAATGTTGCTGGCAATGTGGTTTTGCGAGAGATTTTTGGTATTGGTTTTCATGGACATTTTATAGCAGCCAAGAGAGCGGCTGAGGAGTTTGGGTCTTCATTCTTGGTGCTTGAATCCCCATTTATGAAATTTTGTGGTGAGGATGATAGCTTGGGTAAACTTGACACAGGGAACAAGTTTCAAGGTCTGGTAAGTAGTTTGGTTCCTCAGAGAGCAGGCTCTGTTGTTTTCTCAAATTCACAGAGATTTTGCCTAGCTAGTGATGTTCAAAAACAGATGGTGAAGTTATTATCCCCATATATGGATTTATCAATATTGAGGTTTCATCACTTGAGTTCTGTATCAGAGGTGGGCTCAGATGCAATTCAACCAATATGCAGTTACGAGGCACCACCATTTGCCCAGTCTATTTATCCATTACTTTTGGATCTACATAATATATTTGCTGGGCTCCCATCAATTGGAAGGGCTCTAGCTCATGCTCAGAAAATGCTTCTTGATGTCAATAGAGGTGCAACTGTGGACACCAGCATCATATCTGAGGTCTACAACTTTCGAATTGCAGTTGAGGGGCTGAGAATTGCTTTAAACAATGCTGGTCGGCTACCCATTAACAAAATAGGGAATCCCAAATCGGTAAAGATGGAGTTTTCAGAGCTTCCAATAGAGGATAAGTCACATGTGCTCTTTGCACAGACTCTTCGAAGCCAAACTAAGAAGTTCAAGACTATAGTGGCAGTAGTGGATGCTACTAACTTAGCAGGTCTTAGGAAACACTGGAACACTCCTGTTCCTCCGGATGTCAAGGATTTGGTTGAACAGCTTGTTATGAATTGTGAAGATGATGATGAACATTCAAATCATACAAACAAGAAACGGTTATTGACTGGTAAACCTGTGGTGGCAGTTGGGGCGGGTGCAACAGCAGTTTTAGGAGCTTCATCTCTCTCTAAAGTTGTTCCTGCATCAACAGTCATGAAGGTTGTAACGTTTAAAATTCCTGCTTATCTTAAATTTTTTTTGAGCCAAACTCAGAAGGCAGTGGCACTGCCACTTAGCAAGATTCTTGCTTCATCAAAAGCTGTAGCTCCAGGTATTGCAAGTCATGGAGCAAAAACATCTATCTTGAAGGCAACTGCTTCTGCTGAGAAGATCCGGGTAGTAAGCCACAGTGTTATAGCCTCTGTGGAGAAGACCAGTTTTTCAGCCATGAGAACAGCATTCTATGAAATAATGAGGAAACGACAGGTACGACCAATTGGTTTCCTACCATGGGCCACATTTGGGTGTAGTGTTGCAACTTGCACAGGCTTGCTTGCTTTTGGAGATGGGATTGAATGTGCTGTTGAATCTCTTCCTGCAGCTCCATCAATTGCGAGTTTGGGACGTGGGATTCAAAGTTTACACCAGGCATCCAAGTCAGTGATTCAGACAGATGGCACCAGAATACAGAAATCTATGGAAGCCCTAACATAGTGATTGAAGGAAGTACAGGTTCAATAATAGTTAGATAAAGAATGTGATACCTCTTTCTTTGTGTGCTAGTTGATTCCTTTTAATGAAACGATTCATGCCTAAGTTATATAGCTTGGAAATATTCTGTACATATATAGAGTATCAAAGGAGTTGCATGGTGTGTTTGTTTTTGTGTGTCAATTATAAATTATCATAGCTCTTTTAACAAAGGTGAATAATAAGTGCTTGAGAGAAATTGTTATTTGTTTGATGCTTTTGTACTGTCTAAGTCTATATTGCTGTATGTAGAGAACATATTATGTTATGTACAAACATTCACTTAAGAAAATAGAAGAAAACAAAAGGAAAAAAAAGAAGAATGGAAATATTCCATATGTATAGACACTGGGTGAATTGATATAGTCTTTTATATGTACTCGGTGAGTTAATCTGCAAAAATAGAAATTACTGAAAAATAGCCAAAAGAACTGTTTCAACTTCTATTGACTTTGAACTAGATGTATGCATGTAGGGTGTTCGCTCGTTTGTTTTCATAACTCCGCTCAACTGATTTCATTTTATCTAATCATTACAATTTTTTCAAATTTCCACACAAAATAAAATAAACAATTCAACTTTTTAAAATTTCAAAATAAAATAATATTAAAAAAATTATATTATAACAATATTTTATTCAACTTTTAACTTTAATCTCATCTCATCTGCGAAAACAAACGAGGCCTGAATCTGGTGGGATCTGCTGGAATTGTTAATTTTGTTCAATTAGTGTCCATATTCTTACTTCTAATTTGTTAAACTGCAGCTGGTTTAGCATACCTCTGTTGCCACAAAAAAGGTCTGAAAAATGAAGGTCTTTACTCTTATGCTTGATTTGCTTTACAAAACCTTCAGTTGCAGAACGACTGTGCACATAAATCTAATCATCTATCGACGATGTCTTTCTAGGTGGGTGTTGGGCGGTTATCTTTCTCAATGCTCTCTTTGAAATGTGTCTTTTCTTTTTATTTTGGATTTTTTTATTCTCAGTCTTATCGATTGACGGAAGCTACTTACGCTACTAAGGTGAGCGTTTAGTAGGTAATTTTTCCGTTGGGAATGACAAAAATGCTATTAGTGGAATAAAATCGCACTAAGACGAAAACTTGCTACGAGTTTGGTTGATTAAAGAGAGTGCAAAGACTTAACTTTAACTCAAATTACATATTCCATTTCTGACATGCAATCTAGAATTTGATCGTCAGACTCACACATCTATATGCCATCTATATTCCTGTTGCAAAAGTAACCGATATCTCCTGTTATAAAATCCAAGGGTTATTGTTATTTTTATTTTTTGTTAATTTATGTTTTGATATATAAATATATTATTTATTATAAATATTAGAAAACAAAAATATATTAATGTCCTCCACGCTGGCACTTGCAATAACTTTACTCTCTTATGTGCCCAATGCAATGCAGTGCATCAACTATAATTGTTTCAACAAATATATAAAAATAAAATCATTTATTTAACCACTAAACACGCTAATAATAAGAATATAAACCGTCTATATACTTATTAAACATAATAACTAGTATCAAAGATATTTATATTGTTTTAGTATTTATAATAAATAATATATTTATATACAAACACATAAATAATATAATAAATACAAGGACATTCTCAACATGATTGGATTTTGCTTGCCAAATATGCAACACTGGGTTAAAGTCTTGACAAAGAGATGTCCTAGGCTATTACTTTGGAGGCAAGCCGGATCCATGCCATGTGGCACCGTACTAAAAAAATAAAAAACAAAACTTTTGAAAATGCCCTCAATGTCCACATAAGACACCCTAGCTCTTGATATACACGTCTAGCCCCAATTTGAAACCTTATTATAAAAGTCCCTAAACTCCGAAATTGTGCTTCCGTTCAAGATCTCCAAATTTGAAACCTCCAAATCTAGGGTTGTAAGAGGACTCGACCGGATCCAAAAAATCGACCGGACCAATAGTTTTATTGGTTGATCTCGAGGTGTGATTTTTTTAGACTAGACTTGACCAAGATTAACCGAATGTGTGTTTATATATATTTAAATATTTAATATATATAATATATTATTTTATATAGTAGTTATATAAGTGAATTATGCAGTTTTCATCCAATGGATCACTATTGACCTTAAATATAATAAAATTATTTAATATTCATTAATCATATATAAAAATATTAAAGAGATCACTTAATTTCATTAACCATATATATACAATGAAAAAATGTTCATAGACCGAATCGGACCGATAGATAACAGTCTGATTTGTAAAAAATGATAAACCGAAATTTTCAATCTGTAACTCTCCCAAACTAAACCGGACCGATTATACCCCTATCCAAATCAATGATCATGAAATTGATTCAAGTCTCTCTCAATAGGAATTAATAGACTAATATCAAACAGTTGCTAACAGAAATTAAAAGCAAGGCTCACATTCATAATGTTAACCTAAAATGCACAAAAAATGGACCACAAATTTGAAGAAAAATATTTGATCTACAGGCACTATAAATCGAAAGGTTGAGATGTTCTCATGATTACCCTCTTTCGATGAGTACAACGAAGTCAATGAGCATATCAGTGTTTGTGTTAGTCAGATTATAATTCGAACGAGCCAGCCAAAAAAGGAATTTAGGAATTTAAGAAAGTACGAATCGGAGTGATCAGGCTTGGGGATTTTGACACAAGCTTCACCAAGGGCATTCCAGTCATCTCCACTGTTTTGCCAAGTGTACAAGTCCATTGTTGTACAAATGGTGTTAGCTTTCTTTGTGAAGTTGGTTCTCTTTTGTGGTGGTCCGATTTGATGACTCGACCCGACAACAATTCATTGTAATTTTTTGGTAAATTTTCAACGAGGCTTCCAAGAATTTCACTTTGGGAAAAATTTTGGACCCATTTTTAGCTCTTGAATCGATCCGATCCGACCCAATCCACTTAGTAAGATTTACTTGCTAATTAGGATTTATTATATATATATATATTATATTATTTCCATACGACCGTCGCATTGCATCACTATGTATTAAATTTTCATTTTAATAAAATCTTCTGCAGCTCTATAAACGTAGATACGTTGTTGAATTACATAAATCTTGTGTTGTATATGATTAATAATATTTTTTACTTTACTTTTTCTGTTATTGTTTTTAACAAATGGCACCTCAATCTCAAATAGGTCATCGTTCCACAAAGGACGATGACAAAATTTCTAACAAAAAAGTTTCATTCCCAATCTTGCCGAGCACAAAGGTTTGTCCAAGTAAGTTAGTAACCCAAAGCATAGGGAATGTTTGAACAAAATTTCAGTATAAATTTCTTAAAATTCAAAATTGTATTGTATGAAAAATTCAAACTCATGGAACTAATAGAAAGAAATTTTACGAGTGATTCTCTATTTAACCCATATATTAATTAACATAAAAAGTATACAGTACAACTCTTTTACAATTTATTTTCAATAACTAATGTAATTATTTCACTTTCATAAAAATAAATTTTAATATTATAAAATTATTTTATATTTTAAAATATAAAATAATTAAATAATTTTATTTAAACGTCTTTATACTACATCTTATGTAGTATAATTTAATTTAAAAAATAAATTTTACAAATTAATTTATATTATATACGTGTATTGTAAAAATTTTCAAATAGGACCCTCATAAAAGTCATATCTAATAAGAGTTGTGCTGCGCATCAACCGAAAACTGCAGCATACCACACAGATTTTTTTTATCTCGCTCAATTCATTGAGTGTGCGCCGACTAAACAGTAAGCTGGTATTTATATTTTCTCATCTAATAATCGGACGATTTGCAGATAAATCATTGAGGACGTTGAAGTGCGGAAACGATATGGTCATATCTAAAGTTTACCGCTAAAATAGAAACTTTACTCTGTAACGATGGGAAAGTAAAGAATGATGAGTTCGGAGTATGGCATAAACTCTCCATCGCCAGCCCCACCTCCCTTTCTCCTGTCTTGTTGAATTCTCTCTCTCTCTCTCTCTCTCTCTCGCCCATGGCTTCCGCTTCCAAACACCAAAACCCGTCATCTTCCAAACCTCCAAAAACCCCAGTCAACCTCAATCCCATCACCCACACTGACCCCCAAGACCCTAACCCCTCTGCCAATACGGCCGCCGTCACCCGATTCTTCCCAAGCTCCGAAGACCTCGCCCTCTCGCGCGCCTCCCACCTCACCCGCCAGCAGCTCCTCCGCCGTCGCTCACGCCACCTCAAGCAGCTATCGAAATGCTACAGGGGCCACTACTGGGCCCTCATGGAGGAGCTCAAGATCCAGTTCAGAGAGTACTACTGGGAGTACGGTGTCAGCCCTTTCAAGCAAGAGCAACAACAGCATGTCTCCGACAGAGAAATCGAAGCTGGTCATCTCGAAGGCAGTGGTGAGAACAACAACAGCAATGTGAGTTTGGACTTGAAATGCAACCAGCGGTGCGTGTTCGTGGGGTGTAAGCTTAAGGCTATGCCATTGACGAGCTTCTGCCATCTCCACATCCTTTCTGATTCCAAGCAGAAGCTCTACAAGGCTTGCAGTTATGTTATCAAGAGGTTTTTATCAGCTCTCTTTCATGTTATATTTAATTATTTTTCTTGATACTGTAATGGGCGCTTGATAATTCACAACTGTGGTAGAGTATCTGGGAAAATTTGGTTGATTTAATTTCTTAATTGGTATTTGGTAATTCGTAGGTATGCTTTCACTGAGTTACGAGAGACAGGTTTTACACGCTTTTCATGTCTGTCTGAGTTATGGAAATTAGTGGTTTATGTTTACTGTGGTTGAGATTGTTGTTTATTTGTTCTCTAATGGCTTCCTTTCTTCAGAAGCATCTGATTTTGATAGAACATATGAAAATCGATTTGAACCTATACTCTTTTCAGAATAAATAAATTGATTTCAAACTCTAGTATATGTTATTAATTCTTAGTTCGATCTGGATTTTTCTTTGTTTTTTTTTTTCATATTATATATGTGGTTCTCTTTCTCTCACATCTGGGAGTCTTAAGATTGAATCTTTCAAGGTTTTATTCTTGCCAGACTGCGTAAAAGGGACTAAAAAATGTGTAAAGGAGGGCTGTTGGGTTCAAAGAAGAGGGTATTAATCACCGGTTTATCTGAGGCTAGGCTTTCTGAATTTAGCTGGGAATGCCGAAATGTAAACCAGGATGGGAATCACAAACTTAATAATGAGATATATCCCCTACAATAATTTCCTGCATATATAATATCCAACATGGATTGCATAGTATTTGACACACTAAGCTTGATGTGGAAGTATATATATTACGAGATAATCTTCTTTTTTGAGATGAATCATGATACACATTACCGGCCTGGAGGTTGGGGAGAGTTAGCAGTAAATGAATAACCAGACTTTTGAGAGGTTTTTCACTCTTTATTAAAGGAATTCTGCTTATAAAAAGAAAAGAGGAATTCTCGTTTTGGAGTCTTTAAAGGATCTCTAATCACAAGATATGAGTAAGCATTTTATTTTCCATCAATCCCCTGAAATTCTTTTCTGTTGTCCCGGATCAATGAGCTTTATGTTAAAATCTGCGACACTAAGCTTGACATGGGTGAAGTATTATGTCATGTTGTAGTGTTACAAACTTTTTTTGATATGTAATTGAAGAATTTATTAGAAAACACAAAAGGCATATGGCACAAATACAAAAAAAAGTATAAAAGACTAACCTAAATATAAATAGAAAAAGTGTTATGATATTGATTATTCACAACCCAAAGCACCATTAGGAGTTGTAATCAAGTAGGGTGGTATTACTTACCATCCAATCGAGCATCGGGTAGGCATCTTAGTAATGTGGGATAAAAAAGTGGTGGAAAAGTTAGAAGATATGGGAGATTTTATGGTGGCTTGCTCGTTCAAGAATGTTGTGGATGGATATCAGTGGGCCTTCGCAGGTGTTTATGGTCCTATCTTAGATCGCACAAGAAGTTTACTATGCGATGAATTGGCAAGCCGAAGTAGCATATGGGACTTACCTTGGTGTATTGGTGCCGACTTCTATTTTACTCGGTTCACGAGTGAATGATTGGGTGGCTCTAGCTTCAATCACCAATGGTAGACTTCTCTAACTTCATCTATGAAAAATATTTACTAGATATTCCTCTTGCAAGTGGCTCTTACACTTGGCCAAGCAACCGAGAAAACCCCTTTTGGTCAAGGATCGATAGATTCCTTGTATCACTCGAATGGGAAGCACATTACCTGGATCTCATTCAAAGACACTCCCTAGAGCTTGCATGAAGAACCAACTATCTCTGTACAATTTCTCTCCATACAATTTCTCTATTCTCATGCTTGTCAGTAATCTCACCTCCAGGCCCTCTCACCGGAGCTAACTCCCTTATCCCACGATGCTTCTCGTCGGCAACTCTTTTATCTTTTGTTACTAGTCTTTCTTTTAGTGTTAATAAGATGGCGGGTGATAGGCGATTTACGGTGGAAGCAAAAACCTTTGTTCTTTTGGAAGTGGGTGGCAATAGCATTCGTATCACCGAGACAAGCAGTAGAATGGTTACGTTTATTGTCATAAGTAGGACGTTGGCTTCATGGGTGGTACAAATGGTAGAAGAAGGTCTAGACTCTCGTCGGCATGAAGGCTTATTCAGAAAAATGAGGGTGGGTGATGGAGTTCTCACCATTCACATTAACTCTAGGGGATGCTTATTGCATTTGGCAAAGCTTGGGAATGACAAGAAGAGGGGCTCTGTGACTGTCCTTGAAGGTTCGAAGGGCAGTGGCTGGGAAGATTTTGCTTACCACCTTGAAAAGGTTACTAGCTTCTATGACTCTGCTGTTGCCAATGTAGGTAGGGTGTGAACAGAGGGTGGCTTTCGAAGGGGAGGGGAGACTGGTAGTGGGATGGAGGCAGGGAGGTTTCTCCCCTCAAAAGGTGCCACCTACGCTTCAGTCCTGAGGTTACCGGTGAGTACTTAGACAGGGTGCAACTTTGCTATGGTGGCTGACAGGAGTTGGTCGAAGGGTAAAGGGATTGGCAGCGTAGGAGATCACGGCTGCATGCCTGTCCCACCTGCGACTACCCATCTTTTTCCACAGACTGACATGGGAGGTGAGGGTTCCTCTATTGATAGTACGAAGATGGGGGGAAGTAGAAGGGATCCTGTGGGCTGTCAGAGCACTATTGTTAGGGATATCTGAGGAAATTAACGTGTTGAAGAGGAAAGTGGACTTGAGCTTAAGTTTGGTTATGGGTCATGGCAGTGGGCTCATGAAGAATGGAGAGCCTGCGGTGAGTTCTAATAAGGCTGGGCTGGGCTCGAGCAGAAGGGGGCCCGCAAATGATGTTGTAAGGACTGCAGGGGTTAGGCTCGTGAAGGTTGGAGAGACATCATGTAGGCCTGTCTCTGAGTGGCGAGCTAAGGAAACATCTCAGGCCTGAGATTCATTTGTATCGGGCTCGAGAATCCCAAATCCTCCGACGGTTGCTTCGGCCGCCTCATTGAAAACATAGAAAAAACCGCTGGCTGTCAGCGACCCGATAGGCCCAAGTAGGGTCCATTTAAAGGCCACGATAGGGAAGAATAGAAGCACAGAGGCAACGATGATTGCTGGGTTAGTTCAAAATGAAGCTGCCGCCTGTTCTCAGGCCACCGGGAGCTCGTCGTTGACACAGATAGAGCCGCCGACCATCGCCGTCCCTACTCTATACAACTTGGAACAGCTCTTGGCCTCAGAGGGGATGAACAGCTGCGATGAGGTGGTGGCCTCAACTGGGCTGCTTCGATTCTAAGTTTCCGCTAGTCACATCTTCAACCTCTGGAGGCTTCTTCCAGGGCTCAATGCCCTCTCTCAATGACCCAGGAAGGCTCTAATGACAAGGGGTCATTTATGGTGTAGTTGCTGAGACCCCCTCCCGGGCTTTGTGCATGTTAGAAAAAGAGGATGATATTACTCTCGAAGATGAGGCACTCTCGGATGATGGGTCATCAATTGGGTCTATTTTACAATTAGTTTGCAAGGAGTCTGGAGAGATCGCTACCTTTAACGATTTGGGGGATTCGAGGGACGAACCCAATCCTATTTGCTCTCTGCCTCTAGCGCCTCTATGGATTAGCTCACAGTTAGATTGGGTCCTGAAGAAGGTAGATGAAATTCGCCATTGCATAGGGTTCTCCTGCAAGGGTTTTGAGGATCAGTTTAAAGCACTCCTTACTACCATCGAAGTAGGACAAGCCCTCATAGACTGCCTCTAAAAAATAAAGGGAGCTCAAGAGGCTTTCTTGTTCTAAAAATTATGATGCATGGGAAGTGCCAATAGATGGAGGCACAACAACAGGGCGAACCTCGACGTCCCATGAAGCCCAAGATCCTTTCATGGAATTTCTGGGGACTGAATGACCCGAGCAAACGCCTTAGAGTGAAAAACTTAATAAGGGAATGGAAGGCTGACGTTATTTGTTTACAGGAGTAATGTGAGGTTTATTGATATGAACGTAATAAGTAACTTGTAGAATTATTCTTATGCGGGTTGGACCAGCCTTGCTTCTAAAGGCGCTTCAGGGGGCATCATAGTGATGTGGGACAAGAGAGTAGTAAATTTGGTGGAGGGCTATATCGGGGAATTTTTCGGCAGCTTGTTCTTTCATGAAATGTGGAAGATGGTTTCGGGTGGGGGTTCGTAGGAGTATATGGGCCCAATAATGACAGCTATAGAAAGCTTCTTTGGAATGAGATCACTGGTTTGTGCTGTTGGTGGGATGGCCTGTGGTGTATCGAAGGTGATTTCAATATCACTTGGTTTTTGAGTGAAAGGTTGGGGGACTCTAGCTCGGGTTCATCCATGACTGATTTCTCAGTTTTAATTTTTTAGCTGGATTTGGTTGATCTACCTTTAGCTGGGGGAGATTATACCTGGTCTAATGGGAGGGCTTGGTCTAGGCTAGATAGATTCATTGTCTCTCCCTCTTGGGTGGCCCACTTTCCCAACCTATGCCAAAAACGACTCCCTAGGCTTTGCTTTGATCATTCTCCTCTTATTGGATTGTGGGGGTCTCCACGAGGGACAGAGATATTTTAAATTCGAGAACATGTGGCTAAAGGTAGATGGGTTTACGGACAAGATTAGAACATGGTGGTCCTTATATCAATTCTCGGGCACTCCCAATTTTGTTTTAGCCAGGAAAATTAGAGCCTTGAAAAATGATCTGAGAAAATGGAACATGGAAGTATTTGAGAACATTAATGACCAGTGGAATAATCTATTTCATGAGCTGCAGCGTCTTGATGAAAAAGAGGTGGATGGGGTCCTCGTAGATGATGACAAGGCAAGGAAAATCGTTGTAGTAGTTGAGTTGGAAAAGATCACACTTATGGAGGAGATTTCCTGGAGGCAAAAATCTTGGGCCCTTTGGTTGAAGGAAGGAGACAAGAGCACAAAGTTTTTCCATAGAGTAGCTAATTACCATCGAAGAAACAACGCCATCGAGGTTCTTCATTTGGAAGGGAGGGTTCTTTCGGATAGAAGCGCTATCAAGGATCACATTGTCCAATTTTATGATAAGCTTATGAAGGAGCAACATCATGGGAGACCCAAGGTAGATGGGCTGGTTTTTTATTCTATTGATCAATCGAGTGCGGCTTGGTTGGAGATGTCAAGATAGGTCGAAATATTGTGTGAAAATAGCCAAAAGTATCCGGCCTTGTGGTTTCTCCCCAATATATAAACTGTACATCGGATTCTATATATGGAAAGGATTCTATACATGGAAATAACGTTGTATATGCTAATTCTATCCTTATACAATCTGTCAATTATTAAGCTAATGATTCTGAAGAGTAAATCAAGGAAACAAATATGGAAACAAATATGGACAGCAAAGCTGTCCATTGACATCCCCCCTCAAATTGATGCGGGTTGATCAACCAACATCAATTTGCTACTTAGGAAGCAATGTCGATGACGAGTAAGAGCCTTGGTAAAGATATCTGCCCTTTGTAGCTCAGTGGAAATGTGCGGAAGAGTGATAACACGAGCTTCAAAGGCTTCACGGATAGAGTGACAATCTACTTCAATATGCTTGGTGCGCTCATGGTAGACAAGATTAGCCGTGATCTGAATAGCACTTGTATTATCAGCGTGTAGAGGTGTAGGATCAATCTCAGAGAAGTCTAACTCAGCAAGCAAACCTCGAATCCAAATAATCTCGGAACAAGCAAGAGACATCGCTCGGTATTCAGACTCGGTAGATGACTTAGAAACTCTGTCTTGCTTCTTACTCTTCCAAGAGATCAACGCATCACCTAAGAACACACACCAACCAGTGATGGAGCGACGTGTATCAGCACAACCAACCCAATCAACATCGCTATAAGCAGCAAGACGAGGAGAATTGCCTGCAGGAAAGAATAACCCACGGGCAGAAGTGCCCTGAACATAGCGTATAATCCTACGAACAGCAGCCAAATGAAGATGACGGGGAGTTTGAAGAAACTGGCTGACTTGCTGTACAGCAAAGGAAATATCTGGTCTAGTGATAGTGAGATAGACAAGGCTACCCACCAACTTCCGATATAAACTGGGATCGGTAAGTATGTCACCCTCCTCTTTGCGAAGCTTGACATTTAATTCCATGGGAGTATCGACAGAGGGAGCTTCCTGTAGTCCAGCTGTAGCCACAAAATCACTAGCATACTTATACTGATTGAGGGAAATACCAGAGGAACTACGATGTACCTCAAGACCAAGAAAATATGTGAGAGACCCAAGATCTTTCATATGAAAAGATTCTGAGAGATGAGTCTTGAGCTGGACAAGTAAAGCAGAATCGGAACCAATGATCACAATATCATCAACATAAACCAAAAGGACAACAATACCTATGTCTGATTTTCGAAGAAACAATGAAGTGTCATACTTGCTCTGCTTGAAGGAAAATTGTAATAAAGTGGTTCGAAACTTATCAAACCAGGCCCTTGGAGCTTGTTTGAGACCATAAAGAAAACGACGAAGTTTACATACATTGGAGGTCGGAGAGGGAAACAATCTCGGGGGCGGCTTCATATAAATACACTCTTTAAGGTCCCCATGAAGAAAAGCATTCTTGACATCAATCTGATGTAGTGGCCAATCATGGGAAGCAGCAAGAGCTAGGATCGTACGAACAGTAGTCATCTTAGCCACAAGAGCAAAGGTCTCTTCATAATTGACACCATATTCTTGATTATTCCCAAGGGCAACAAGCCGAGCTTTATAACGATCCAAACTTCCATCAGAGCGAACTTTGACTGAGTAAACCCATTTGCAACCCAGAGGAACTATAGTGGAAGGACAAGGTTCAATGTCCCAAGTATGATTGGCCTCTAGAGCGGCAATCTCTTCCTGCATAGCTTGTCGCCAACAGTCATGCTTGACAGCATGTGAGTAGCATGTGGGAATATCAAAATTGGACAATGCAGCAGTAAGAGCGGAAATAGAATTTCCAGAAGAGAACCCATACCTATCTGGGGGTATAGACACTAGAGGAGAGCGACGTACCAAAGGCTCTGGAGGCGCTGCAACTAACTGATTTTGATGCATGTGAGGATCAGATAGCGGGTGAGCCACTGGAAGAGACTGTGGGCGGGAGCGTCTCGTATACACCATACCTGGTTTAAAGCGAGAACTGACTTGATGAAAATTTGAGAGCTGCTGCTCAAAAGAGGGGAGGACCACAGTGGAAGAAGAGGGCATAGAAGACACAGGAAAGAAATGTTGATTTTCAAAGAAAATAACATTCCTAGAAATGCGTGTGCGATGTAAATTAGGATCATAGCAAACAAATCCCTTTTGACACATTATATCCCAAGAATGCACATCTAACAGATTGAGCAGATAATTTATGTCGCTTATGAGGAGGTAAATGAACAAAACAGACACAACCAAAGATACGGAGATTATCGTAACTAGGTTGCTTAGCAAACAAACGAAAATAGGGAGATTCCATATGTAAGACTTGGGAAGGTAAACGATTAATCAAGTGAGTAGCAGTTTTCAGAGCCTCGACCCAAAACATGGAGGGAACAGATGATTCTAACAAGAGAGTACGTACCACATCAAGAAGATGACGATTTTTGCGTTCAGCTACTCCATTTTGTTGGGGAGTAACGGGACATGAACGTTGATGGATAATACCTTTAGAAGCCAAGAATGCCTGAAACTCAGTAGAAAAATATTCACCACCAGAATCTGTGCGTAACGTCTTAATAGTCGCAGAAAATTGATTATCGACATACGCTAAAAACTCAGTGAAAGTACGAAAAACCTCAGATTTAGAGCGAAGAAAATAAACCCAAGTGAATCTGCTATGATCATCAATAAAAGTCACATAGTATTTAAATTTTTCATGTGAACTAACTGGGGAAGGTCCCCAAACATCACTATGGATAAGATCAAAGCAATGAGACACTCTACTAGCATGCAAAGGAAAGGGAAGTGTTTTGCTTTTACCAAGTTTACAAGAATCACACTCAAAAGATAAAGAAGAAGAACGTTCTTTATTACCAAGAAAATCAGAGTGCAATACATGAGATAAGATTTGAGTATTGGGATGGCCTAAACGACGATGCCATACCATACTCAAATCAGGAACATTATTACAAGCAAAAGATTTAATAGAAGACACTGAAGAAAGTGTGGGAATAGGTAAAAATAGTGAAAACAAGCGCCCCACTTTAGGTCCCTTCGCGATCGGCTCCCCCGTGACCTGGTCCTGCACAACACAACCATAACCAGAAAAATTAACAGCACAATTGTTATCAACTAATTGACCAACAGAAATAAGATTCGTGGAAAGCTGAGGAGCAAGAAATACATCAGTAAATGTGGAAGAGGCATCTCCAACAGCATCTATAGGCAAAGAACTGCCATTGGCAGTCTGAATGGCAGATTGACCAGCATAGGACCGAACATGACACAGGGTTGTGGAAGTATTCGTCATGTGATTAGAAGCGCCCGAGTTTACGTACCAGAGTTTAGTATTATTTTTGCCTTGAAATCCCATCGCAGATAATGCCGAAATGAGCATTTGTTGCACCATTTCTGGTGTACAGTAATTTGCTGCAGGAGGTGCAAAATCAGAGGAAGCACCTGAGGAGGAGCCATGTGCTACAGGAGTTGCTGCAGGAGGAACAATAACAGAAGTCTGGAATGCTTGAGCTTGACGATTCTGTGGACGGATGCGACATTCTTTGATAATATGACCATTTTTCTTGCAATAAGAACAATATTTCTTGGGACAATTGGCAGCAATATGCCCATATTCCTTGCAACAGAAACATTGCAAATTTTTAGAAGTCATAGGTGATCCTCGTCCTTGGGCAGCATAAGCCACAGTTGCCATCCCAGAATTACCATGAGATTGCTCCAGAATAGCTTGAGTACTGAGACGTTCTTCACGAAATAACTCACCAAAACAAATATCAAGAGAAGGAACAGGTGATCTATTCAGCAGAGATGAGCGAATAGATTCATATTCCGGGCGTAGTTTCATAAGAAACTGATCACGGCGGCTAGTCTCATGAAGAGTCTGAATAGTCGAAAGAGCGGCAACAGGAACATCCGCTGTAACCAAATCAGTATATTCATGCCAAAGAGTTAGAAATGCTGAGTAGTAATCTTGGATGGAAAGACTACCATGTTGAAACATGGCAATTGCATGTTCTAACTGAAAGCGACGAGCATCATTAGCTTGATGATAAACCTTCTTCAAGTAATTCCACATGGATTGGGCGGAACGATAAGCCCGTAAGTTGGTAACAATATGTGGTTCCACCGAATTAAGAAGCCAAGACATAATCCGAGCATCAAGCATAGCCCATGAAGGAGAAGCCTTGAGATCATGGGATGTGTCAGGATTAGATGTTTGGGCGATATCCGTGCCATCAATATGACCCCAAAGATCTTTTCCCTTGAGGAAAAGCTCAAACTGAAATGCCCAAGTAGAGTAATTTGTGCCCATAAACTTGACACATACAGGTGCAGAGTCCATCGCAAATAAATGAAGTCAAGACAAAGCAAAAGAAACAGAAACAGCAAGGGAAACAGCAAGGGAATTTAACCGAGACCAAAAAAATATATAGACCAAAAGTTCTCCAGGAAACAAAATCAAGACAGAAGCCGAAAGCCACAGAACATAAAAAGAAAACTGACCAAGCCGAGAGAAAGAAAATCCCACGTGAGAAGCTGCACCCAGACGAAGTTGAGAACCCAAACGGGAATAACCAGAACAAGCTACAGCCACCTAGACAAAGCCGAAAGTCACAACAACGAGAATCCCAGAGCCGAAAAATTGCCAGAGAGTTGCGATGGCAACTACGAAGACACAGAGACGCCGGAAACACTACCAGAGTGCTGCGCCGACAAGCAACTAACCACAGAAAGGGCCGAAAGGCTTAGAGAAGACTGCGTCGACAACCACCCAACAACAGAAAGTGCCGAAACCACCAGACCCGAAACGGGATTGCCGAGAAATCGAAAAAAAAATTGTCGAGGAGAAGAAACTAGGAGACGGCTCTTGATACCATGTCAAGATAGGTCGAAATATTGTGTGAAAATAGCCAAAAGTATCCGGCCTTGTGGTTTCTCCCCAATATATAAACTGTACATCGGATTCTATACATGGAAAGGATTCTATACATGGAAATAACGTTGTATATGCTAATTCTATCCCTATACAATCTGTCAATTATTAAGCTAATGATTCTGAAGAGTAAATCAAGGAAACAAATATGGAAACAAATATGGACAGTCCATTGACAGGAGAGACCGTTCGAAGAGGAGGTGCTTAGTGTGCTAAAAAGGATGGACAAAGAGAAAGCCTTGGGCCCAGATGATTTCACAATGGCTTTCTTCCAAGCTAGTTGGGACATTGTCAAGGAGGACATCATGAAGATGTTTCTCGAATTTCACTCTTTTATGAAATTTGAGAAAAGCCTTAATGCCACATTTATTGCCCTTATTCCTAAAAGGGCACCGTCATTGGAGCTGCAATATATCCATCCTATAAGTTTGGTGAGTGGGGTTTATAAGATTATCTCTAAAGTTCTAGCCAAGCGGTTGAGCGAAGTCATGGGGAAGATCATCTTGAAGTCTCAAAACGCCTTTGTAAAAGGAAGACAAATACTAGACTCAGTCCTCATCGCTAATGAATGCTTGGAGAGTAAAGTCAAAGTCGGCATTCCAGGTATCTTATGTAAATTGGATATGGAGAAAGCCTTTGACCATATAAATTGGGATTTCTTGGTGTATATACTTGGCAAGTACAGATTTAGGGAAAGATGGTGTCAGTGGATGAAATATTGTATCACTACAGTCAGATTCTCTATTTTGCTTAATGGCACTCTTGAAGGCTTCTTTAATAGCTCTCGGGGCTTGAGACAAGGGGACCCTTTATGACCTCTTCTTTTCATTTTAGTAATGGATGTTCTAAGAGCATTCTCATTGGCTTGGCCAAATGAGAAAATATCTAAAATTTAGATAACTTGTATAAAAAAACTCTACATTGGATTGGCCATTTTCAAAATAATTTGCATTTTTGCTACAGTCATTGGCCAAATATAGAGAACCATAATTGGTTCTCCAAATATTAAAATATTAATTTCTTACTCCAAGCAAACAAATTAAATTAATTAGAATATAATTAACATTTAACATTTAGAATATAATTATTATTAACATTTGATAATACTTTTTTAATATTAATTTAATTAAAATATAATTATTATTAACATTTAATAATAATTTTTTAATATTAATTTAATTAGAATATAATTATTATTAACATTTAATAAAACTTTTTTGATATTAATTTAATTAAAATATAATTATTATTAACATTTAATAAAACTTTTTTTAATATTAATTTAATTAGAATATAATTATTATTAACATTTAATAAACTTTTTTTAATATTAATTTAACTAGAATATAATTATTATTAACATTTAATTGGTAGAACTATAAAATGTGATAAAAATAAATTTAATTAATTAATTATTAAAATAATAATATTTTAGTATTATATAGAATGTGAATGGCTAATCCAATGTGGAGATTGAATTTAAATGAAATAGGCAAATGTAAAAAAGTGTGATATTAGCTAAATTTGGAAGATGCATTTGCCCAAGCCAATGAGAATGCTCTTAAGTAGAATGTTGAAAGGGATGGCGGATAGGGGCTTCATCTCGGGTTTCTTAGTGGGTGGTTGCTCACATGGTAGTCTATCAATCTCTCACTTACTCTATCAATCTCTCACTTACTTTTCTCTGATGACACGCTGATTTTCTGTGAGCCGGACCCTAATCAGATTTGTTCCTTGAAAGCTCTCTTGCTTTGTTTCGAAGCCATCTCCGGTCTTAAGGTGAATCTATCAAAATCTGAAATAGTTCCAGTTGGTTTGGTTAATAATTTAAGTGACTTGGCTGCCATCATGGGCTGCAAGGTGTCATCCTTGCCCATGAAGTACCTTGGACTTCCTTTGGGGGCCCCTCATCCAAGGTTATGTGGGATGGGATTGTTGAGAAGATCGAATGCAAATTGGTGGGTTGGAAGAGAATTTACGTATCTAAAGGTGGCAAAATCACATTAATTAAGAGCACATTATCCAATCTCCCAACATACTTTCTCTTTATTTCCTTTGCCTGCAGGATTGGCGAACAAATTGAAGAATATTTTTTGTGATTTCTTGTGGGGCGGTTTAGAGTAGGGGTGTAAATCGGTCCGGTCCGGGGGTGATGGACCATCATTTTCCCCGAACCGGACCGAACATCCATAGGGTCCGGTTTGTCCGTTTGGTCCGGCTCAATTATTTTTTATTTTTTATTTTTCAAATAAATTAATAAAAAAATTTATTTAAATTACTAAATTAAAATTAAGTGAATTATTTTTTTTATAAGTAAAATAAAGTGAATGATTAATGTGGATTATGTAACTAACTCATTAAAAAAATAATTAATTATAATTATATTGATGATGTTAATTGCTAATTTGTTACTAACTTAGATTATGTCAATATATTATGATAGTTAATGCATAATGAGTTATATTAAACTTTTTACATTTTGTATATGAAGCATAAATAATTGAATTATCCATAGGTCCCCATCCATACATGCTTTATATTTACTTGCAACTTAGGTATTTTACAAAAAATTTATCTAATAACTTTAATTAAATCATAGATGTAGATGTTAGTAATTAGTTAATGGTGAATTGGTGATAGGTTAATTGATAATATACATTAGTTAATTAATAAAATATTAATTTGTAATTACATATTTAAAATTTAATATTGTTAATGGTGATAGGTTAGATGAAAATTATATAATTAATTATACAATTATTATATAAAATATATTTTTCTATTTGGTTGGTCTGGTTCAGGAAAATCCCACCCCAGGATTGGACCAAAAATCGAAAAAATGGAATTTCTTGGACCGAGACCAACTGGTCCCAACTTTGGGCTGGTCCTGTCGGTTTCTCCGGTCTGGACCGATCGGCTTACAACCTTAGTGTAGAGGATGCGAAAAAATTTTATTTGATTAAGTGGGATAAAGTCTGTACACCTTTGTCCTACGGAGGATTGAGGGTTAGAAAATTGAGAACCTTCAATAAGGAGATGCTTTTTGGAGGAACATTATCGATATTAAGTATTGGAGCATATGGGGAGGTTGTTGCTCTAACGAAGTAAGAGGGGCTTATGGCGTGGGTGTTTGGAAATTTATTTGTAGTGGTTGGGATGACTTGTTAATTGCAGATTCGACGTGGGTAGGGGCACTCAAATTAGATTTTGGCACGACATTTGTTGTGGCGATGCTGCTTTGAAGAATGCTTTCCCCTCTCTTTATAGGATTGCGTTAGAGAAGGATGCCTTAGTGGATGATAACATGGACATCTCTTCTAATTCCACTCATTGGTCAGTGAGATTTATTAGAGCTGTAACATTGCTGACTTTTACAGCGTGCTATATGCGCTGAATTTACCTGCAGATGGGGAGGATAGATTGCTTTGGATACCTACGGGGAACAAGAACTTCTCAGTTAGATCCTACTACAAGGTATTATCGACCCATTCCCCGAATGCCTTTCCTTGGAAGTGCATTTGGAGGAGTAATGCTCCCCTTAAGGTTGATTTCTTTTGCTGGCTGGTATCTCATGGGAAAATTTTGACTATTGACAAGCTGAGAAAGTGTGGCCCTACATAATAGATTGGTGCTTCATGTACAAACATGATAGTGAATCAACGGATCACCTCCTTCTTCATTGTGAAGTAGTCTAAGGTTGTATAGGATGAAATATTCACAAGGCTTGGCATTGCACGGTTAATGCCTAGGAGTGTGATAGATTTATTGTCATGTTGGAAAGGTATTCAGGGCAACCGGCATATCGCAGCTGTTTGGAAGATGGTGCCTTTATGCTTAATGTGGTGCACATGGAATGAGAGGAATGGTCGCTGTTTTGAGGATAGGGAGCGCTCACTGGAAGGGTTTAGGGACTTTTTCTTTCATATATTGCTACTTTGGGCATCGTCTATTGTATTGAATAGAACAAATTTTAATGACTTTTATGCTACTTTTTGCAGCGCTTAGCTTGTAACTAGGCTTTTCTTGTATACTTCCTGTGTACCTGGGTCTCGTTTAATTACATGGATTAATAAAATCTCTTTCTTACTGATAAAAAAAAGAAAAAAAGAGAGACTCCCTAGGTTGTGTTCAAATCACTTTCCCATCTTTCTTGATTGTGGAGGTATTCATGGAGGCCCAAGTTACTTCAAGTTTAAAAATATGTGGTTTAAATTAGAAGGAATCCTCAATATCTGAAGTAAATTGAAGTGGGTTTCAATTACATGGAAACCCAAGTTATATCATGGTGTGTAAATTGAAGTCTCTGAAGGATGATCTGAAGGCTTGGAACGAGCAAGTGTTTGGCAATGTGGAAGGTCAAGAGTGTACTCTCTTTGAGGAACCCAAAGGATTGGAGGAGGAGAGGGAATTATTTGAAATGGAGAGGGCACGTAAAACTCAAGTGACTGGATATCGAAAGGATCTCTCTATTGGAAGAAATATTTTGGAGACCAAAATTGAGAGAGCACTATGGTTGAAGGAAGGGGACAAATGCACCAAGTTTTTCCATCGGGTGGCTAACTCATATAGTAGAAACAATGCCATAGAGACGGTGATGGTTGATGGGGCAGCCTTTTCAAACCAAACCTAGATGATAGATCACATTGTCAACCATTACAAGAATCTGCTTTCAGAACATTTCTCTTGGAGACGGAGATTAGATGGGCTTAATTTTGATGCTCTTGATTCACAAGCAGTAGGACAGCTTGAGAGGCCTTTTGAAGAAACGGAGATCAAGAAAGCGATAAGAAGCATGGTGGATGACAAGCTCCAGGCCCAGATGGCTTCTCTATGACTTTTTTCCAAACTTGTTGGGAAGTGATCAAAGAAGATAAAAGTGGGGGTCTTTCATGAATTTCATGAAAATGATAGGTTTGAAAAGAGTCTCAATGCAACATTTATTGCTCTATTCCAAAAAAACATGGCGTTGTAAAGTTAAAATATTATCATCCCATTGGATTGGTGAGTGTGATGTACAAGATCATTTCAAAAATTTTGGCGAATAATAGATTGAGCATGGTGGTTAATAAGTTAATATCAAAGTCCCAAAATGCCTTTGTCCGAGGTAGGCAAATCCTTGACTCGATTCTTATTGCCAACAATTCCTTGGATAGTAGATCCAAGTCGGGAGTGCCGAGGCTTTTGTGCAAGCTCGATATGGAGAAGGCCTATGACCGAGTCATTTAAAGATTTTTGCTTTACATGCTCGAGAGATGTGGCTTTGGTACATAATGGTGTTCTTGGATCAAACAGTGTATCTCTACTGTTTGTTTTTCTATATTGATGAATAGCACACCAAAGGGATTTTTTAAAAGCTCATAATGCTTGAGACAAGGTGATCCTCTATCTTCGCTACTTTTTGTTTTTGTAATGGAAGCTTCTAACAAGATGATTTCAGGTGTCGTGGAGGGCGGGTCTTATCCGGATTCTTAGTGGGGGAGGCAAATACCGGCTCATTTAACATATCTAGTCTATTATTTGCTGATGATACCCTAATCTTTTTTTGAGTTAGCCATGATCAAATTCAAGCTTTGAGAGCTCTCCTTTTATGCTTTGAAGCCTCTTGGGGGTTGAAGGTGAACTTGGCTAAATTAGTAGTCTCGGTGGGGGATGTTTTGAGCGTGAAGAGCATGGCTTCCATTTTGGAATGCAAGATATCTCAGCTGCCCACAAAATATCTGGGCCTCCCTTTGGGATGATGTACTAGAAAAAAAGAGGAAATTGGCTAGTTGGAAAATGATGTATTTATCTAGAGGTGGTAGAGTCACTTAAATCAAAAGTATCCTTTCCAACCTTGCCAACCTATTTCCTATCACTGTTTTCCCTTCTATGAAGCCATGACCTCACATAATACAAATCTATTCCCATGGAAGAGTATATGGAAGACAAAGGCACCCCTGAAGGCAATTTTTTTGTTTGGACGGCTTTCTTGGGGAAGATCCTCACACTAGACAACCAATGTAAATGCCGCATCATGGTCATGGATTGGTCTTGTATGTACGAAAAGAGTGGAGAGTCCATCAATCATCTATTTCTTCATTATGAGATTTCTATGATCTTGTTGATTGAATTATTTGCTCGGATGGGACTAGCTTGGGTGATGCTAAAAAGGGTAAACAAGCAGGAGAGCTGATTTGACCAGGCAGACCAAATGAGCGAGATTTATTTAAAGCTAAAGCGCTGTGCCAACCTCGAATCCATTTACGATCCCGAGTTTCCAGACACATCGCACTTCCGCTCGGGTCAAGGCTGCCGCTCAGCCCTAAGATGGATCAAAGAAGAGTGGGGAACCTCTTGCTGGTTTTTGGAATTCGACATCAGGAAGTGTTTTCACACCATCGTTAGTGCTAGCAGTTTCCTCTGTGATGAGGGATCCTAAAAAAAGTTCAAGAAGCTATGAAGAGTGGTAAAATCTGAAAGGAAAGATGGAAAGAGGGGAGTTGGCTGATAAAGATGGACAGTAACGATTGCGTAATATAAATTTTTTGCCCTCATCATCAAAAGTATCGACCTACTAGCTTCTTGGAGAGGCATTTAGGGCAACTCTCAGGTTGCAACAGTATGGAAGATGTTGATGGTTCTAATGTGTCTATTGTGGTGTACTAGTAGGGAGGGGAATGAAAGAAGTTTTGATGATCGAGAGCGGTTAGTGGATGAGCTTAGAAATCTATTTTTCAATACTTTACTCCTAGGTCGATTGTTATTGATTTTAATGGTATGACTTTTCATGAATTCATTGTATCACTAAACTAGCATGCATGGGCAATGCTCTTGTATATGTTCCGTATACTTAGGCCTTTGTCTATTTTTATGATGAATAAAATTTTGTTTACCGATAAAAAAATTGATTATTTCAATTTTAATATCTTAGTACTCTCATTAGGAAAATTAAATTCAGATCATATAATAGGTTGTGAAAAAGAGGTTCAGACTTGTTAAAAAAAAAAAAAAATGGTTCAGAGTTTAAGGATTCTTCTACGAACCCATAAGGAAAAAAATTACTTTTAAGGATTCTTCCAGAGGCCTGAAAATATGGTATGTGCCACCTAATGATATTTTTATACACCACATAATGGGTGAATTCTTTGCAGAAATCGGAATGTCTGAGAAACATTTTCAAAATTGTTCTAGTGCTCACTTTAGCTTATTATGATTGACTTCCACATGTTAGCTAACATCTAAATTTAGCATTCCATTCCACAAATTGGAATTACAGTTGTAAAAAATGACCTTAGAAGTTGTTGAAGATCACTAGTCAGCACCAGTTAAGTTTTATTGCATAAGTCTATCATGAGGCAATTCACAACTTTTGCATTTTCAGTTGAGTGGTAGAGATTGTGTTTTCTTTTTTATTTCTTCCAATAAGTGCATAGATTGTATTCTCAACTGGCTTATTAATTGATCCTTTGTTTTTGCTTTTTCAAAATATGTAGTGCTCAGGCTGGACCTATAACATGTGGGAAGCCCATATTGAGATCCACCATTCCTTCTCTTTGTAGTGTCCATTTCCAAAAGGCCCAGAAGCATGTCACAAGGGCTTTGAAGAAGGCGGGTCTGAATGTTTCCTCATCGAGTAAGCTTGCTCCCAAGTTCCATGTTCTAGTGGCAGAATATGTACGCCAAATTCAAGCCAAACGGAGAGCTTCAAGAAGGGCAAATAGAATTGAAGTTTTGGTGAAGGAAGAAATTGCAAGCTGAGCCTCATGTCTCTTGGTGCACGCTATATTGGTGATTGCTTAAATGATTCGAAAAGCTGAGGTGAGTGTTTATCTGATCAAGTTTTCTTTTTTATTTTATTTCTTGTTTGATCATCATTTTTTCTTAAGCTTTTTTACTTTTTTTTTTTTTATGAGTCAAGATTTGTGTTATCCACCCTCTTTGCATCTCTTTTCAACTGTTTGCATTCGGTATCGACTTTAGCAGTTTTCACAAAAGTTTATTTTTATATATGCAGAATGTGACTTCACTTCTCATTTTTTTTTTTTTGTGTTGGGGGGGGGGTGGTGTTGGGTTTGAAGTCTGGACACATGGGGGGTATTCTTTGGGCAGCCTTGTCTCAGGAGAAGCCTTGGCATCAGTCCCAGGGTTGTGCCCAAATCAAACAGAGCCCGTTTCAGGTTTTGATTCTTTGGAATGGAGTTAGTGAGCAGAAAGAGACATATGGGCTTTAGACTCCTACTTTGAAGTCCAGAGGGAATGTGCATATCTCAAGTAATTGGGGAGGCCTCTAATTTATCTTTAATGGATAGGTGTATGGAGGGACCTTTAGTAAGACAAAAGAATGACTGCAGAATCAAGTTCTTTTGGCAAATATAGATGATAAAGGGAAACCATTGTGTTGTGAGCAGCCGCCAAGTGCCTTTGATTGGAGAGTGGGAAGTCGGGAATTTCTAATTGGGTCATGCTAAAATCAGAACATTCCATCATGTCACTAGAGTCTCGTGTGATGTGTTTGAGGATTTTGAGAGATTAGTAAGTAAAGAAAAAGGAAGCCATCAAATTTACATTGTCTCTCACAAACTCTTATTGATATATGTATTGGTTATGTTACAGTAAAATAATTATACTACACATGTAACAAATTCCTGTGCTAACATATTATTTTAACCCTTGTTACAACTCATCAATTTTCTTGATTCTTTCATGAAAAATATGGATTAGATGCAATATGTACAGCAGCTTGGTTATCACAATTTCCTATTGAAATGTTAACCATGCCAACTCACTAGTAGTATGAGTCATTGCCCTGTACTCTGCTTCAGCAGAGACTGTCACTAATTTTTTTTTTTTTCACTTTTCCAAGTAACCTAAGGTAGCTTGCTTATTCTTGGACAGATGGGGGGCTTGCCGAATCTGCATCAGTAAAACCTTCTACCGTTTTCTCTATGTGAGAAGTTCTAGGAGCCTCCAAAAAGTAACTAATGGCACCAAGTACATATGAAATATCAGGTCTGGTGATATAAGGTTCTATGATATCTACCAGGATCTTCAAATAATTATTCCTCATCCTCTAGTAATTTCTGATTAGGATCCATAGGAACATCAACAGTATGAGCACTCATAATCTCTCTTTTAATAAATCAGGCACATGCTCTCTTTGAATACCTGCTTGAGATCTAGCCACTTCAATCCCCAGAAAATATCGAAGTTTGCCCAAATCCTTCGTATGAAACTGTTGCTGCAGATATTGTTTCGATTTAGCTATACCTCTTGAATCATCTCCAGTTAACAATATCATCTAGATATACCACAAGAAGAATATAATCTGCATTGGAATGTAAACGAAATTTTGAATGATCTGTTTGACATCACTAGAGACCAAACTTCAAAATTGCCTCAAGAGAAGTTTCCAAACCATGCTTTTAGAGATTACTTGAGACCATATAAAGCATTTTATTTGAGAAATACTTCCATTGATCCTGCCCAATAAACATAATTTCTTCTAGTTAATTTCATGGAAGTCATAGGATTATTAGCTAAGGTAGTCGACATAACAAGTTCTGATTTAGTAGCAATAATGTAATACAAATTACCAATAAGTGTAACAATATCGGCAAATAAGCTGGAATAATGTAAATCACCATCCAACACGATGCAACTGACAATCACCCACATTACACCATTTGAAATGAGAAGAAAACACCATAAATTGCAATGAAATAGGCTATAAACGGCTAAACTGAAGCAAATCAGTCAAATATGATGTGTATAGAGCAAAACTATCCAAAATACTGACGTACTGGCAGGAAAACAATAAATTCCCTCCAGAACCAGCCAAAAAATACTGAAAACTGACCTGAAGTGGCTAAAATATGGCAAAACACACTGAAAAATGGAATACTAACCACAATGTTCCGAAAAAACTGAGCCGGACTAAATGAATCACCAGATCCGAGTCACACCAACTGATATCCGGTTGGCCTGATTATGTGTCAGGTCAATTTGAGAACCTAGCAAAATATTGGATCTAGGCTGGTTGGGCTGCCCCGAGTCTGTCTTGGTTTGAACTGCCTTATCTTGGATAGCAAACGCCTTGCATGCACAACCAAACAGGATCTTTGTCTTCAAATCTTGTTGAAAAATTGCCAACAACACTCGGACCATGCCAGCAAAACCCAAGATAGTAACAATAGAGCCGGTCAACGACCACAAGTCAATTTAGTGGGGGAGACAACCTACCACTGAGACAACATAGAACCATGCGAAGGAACTAACACTGCAAGTATCTTCGGCCTGCGTACACACCATAGAAATTGGATAAGAGATGAGATGAGATGAAAGTTGAATAAAATATTGTTAGAATATTATTTTTTAATATTATTTTTGTTTTAGGATTTTAAAAAGTTGAATTGTTTATTGTATTTTGTGTGGGAGTTCGGGAAAGTTGTAATGATGAGATGAGATGAGATAATTTGTGAAACAAATGAGGCCTAAGAAAGGAGGAACTTATTGCTTTGTTTGTAGCTATTGAAGTGAAATAGAGAGACTTGAAAGATATGTCATGCAGCTCTAAATTGGGTTAAAAGCTTCAGGAAGAGTTAAAGAGGCTACCATATTTCATTCATTATAATGTTAAGAGTGGTAGGAAAATTCGTAGTTGTGCTAAGGGGAAGGGCTCTCAAGCTTAGTCTTGAAGCTCAATATTTTATCCTGGAAAGTTGGAGGATTAGATGAAGAGGAAAAGTGCGTTCAAGTTGGGTATTTACGTAGAAATTGGAATGTGGATATCGTTTGTTTTTAGGAATTGAAGCTGAAGCCAGTCTTGCAGAATCGTTCGCAAGTTTTGGACTGGTCAACTTTTAGGTTGGTGTTGCTTGTATTTAGGGCTGGTAGATTGTGTTGTCGTGTCGGGTTCAGGTCATATATGAGTCAACCAAAATCCCTTAACCCTAAAACCTAATTTTGTGTTGAGTTCATGTTAGGTTCATAAGTTTTGAAAACAATTGTCAACTAAATGTCGCATGTTGGGTTTGAGTATCGAGTTTGGGTCATATTTTAGTCAACCCTAACTCGACCTATTTAATTAAATGGGCCAGACCCCTCAAATCTAAGCCCCTAATTTTGCATTGAGTTTGCATCAAATTCATGGGTTGTGTCGGCAATCGATAGCCCTAGTTGTATTTAGTAGATGCCTCCTCTGGCGCGCACGCCGGGATGAGGAGGAGGAGGAGGAGGAGGGGGGGGGGAATATTTTGCTGATGTGGGATGGAAGGTTGGTGGAAAAAATGATATATTTGTTGGTAAGTTTTCTATTGCATGCTTCTTTCAGAATGTAGAAAACAAGTTTGAGTGGGCCTTTGCTATGGTATATGGGCCAAATTGTGACAATGTGCGAAGGTTTCTTAGGGATGAGCTAGCTTGTCTCATGAGTTGGTGGAACATGCCTTTGTGTATTGGGGGTGGTTTAGTGTAACTTGTTTTCCTAGCAAAAAAGAGGGTTCAGCTTGTTTATGTCCATATATGATGGAGTTTTCTTAATTTTATATTTGCGAAAAACCTTGTTGATATGTTGCTGGTGGAATGAGCTTTCACATGCTCTAATAACTGAGGCATTCATGTTTGTTTTGGATTGGATTGATTTTCAATTTCTGATTGGTAAGAACACCTTTTTATTGTCTCAGAGGCTATTAGATAAACTTTTCCCTGATTTCATTTCTTTTAGATTGTGGGGATGTTCATGGTGGAAAAAGATCTTTCAAGTTTGAAAATATTTGGCTAAAAATATATACTTTGGCATGTAAAACCTAAAAACTCTAAAAGCTTATTGCGTCTTGAATGAAGGTGTTTGGAATATTGGAATATTGGAAAAAAAGATGCAACTTCTTTCTGAAGAGCTAAGAGGCTGTGAGGTGATTGAGGAGAGGCCATTGTTTGAGGAAGAGGGGTCAAGTGAGATAGAAATTATCAGTGAGCTGCAAAGGACATCTGTTATAAAGCATTTTGGAGATAGATCCGAGGGCCTTGTAGTTGCAGGAGGTGGATAAATATACAAAGTACTTTCATCAGGTGTCAAACTCTTGTAGAAGAAATAATCCCATTAGCTCCTCGTTGATGAACAATTTCTTCTAATCCCTCGAATTGTGCAGTTTTTATAAAATTTGTACACCGAATTGGCGGCCTAAGTTGTATGCAGTTTCTTCTGCATCCTCAAAAAAGGATGAGGCCATGTGGTTGGTAAGACCATTTAAGGAAAGCTAGGAATGGGAGTTGGTGAAAGCCCTAAATGGAGATAATGCACCAGGCTCAGATGGTTACTCCATGGCTTTTTCCAAACTTATTGGCATGTATTGAAGGAGGAAGTTATGAAGGTTTTGCTTGAGTTTCACTCAAGAGGCAACTTTGAAAAGAGCCTCAAGGTCTCATTGCCCTTATTCCAAAGAAGCCTAGAGCTGTTGTTAAGGATTTTCAGCTATTAGTTTAGTAGATGGTGTTTATAAGATTTTGGTTAGATTTCTTGCAAATAGACTAAAATTTGTGTTATTGACGATTATTTCCACCTCCTCAGATGTGGAATGCAGAAGGTTTTGGAAATATTAATGAGAAGAAAAATTCTCTCATGGAGGAGTTGCAGGATTTGGAGTTTGGGGAGGAGCATGGGATTCCTTCTGAGGAGGTCCTTTTGAGAAAAAATAGTAGTGGCTGAACTTGAGAGGGTGTTGTTGATGGAGGAAATCTATTGGCGGCAAAAATCAAGGGCTTTTGGTTGAAAGGGGAGGGGGGGGGGGGATACATTTACCAAATTCTTTCATGGAACGGCCAACTCACACCAGAGGAACAATGCTATTGAGATGCTTCACTCTGATGGTTGTGCGATTTCATCTCCACCTGAGATTCAGGACCTTATTGTGCATTGTTATGAAGGTCTTTTCACCGGATCAGCTTCTTGGAGGCCTAAAATTAATGGGTTGGTTTTTTATTCTCTTGATCCTCTTAGTGCGACTTGGTTGGAGAGGCCGTTTGATGAAGATGAGGTTTATCAGGTGGTTAATGGGATGGTCAAAGACAAAGCTCCTGGCCCGGATGGATTTTTAATGGGCTTTTTTCAAGTTTGTTGGGAGATTGTGAAAGACGATGTGATGCGGGTTTTTCAGGAGTTTTTTTTTACCTTTAAAAAGTTTGAAAAATCACTCAATGCTACTTTCATTATCTCATTCCCAAGAAACTTGGGGCTTCGACATTGTGTTTCTACTGCCCGTTTCTCAGTGTTGGTTAATGGTAATCATGCTGGTTTTTCCCATAGCTCGTGTGGTTTAAGACAAGGGGACCCTTTGTCCCCTTTTCTTTTTGTCATTATTATGGAGGCATTGGGTCAGATGGTGGAGGCCGCTGTTGGGGGAGGGTCTCTATTAGGTTTCTCAGTTGGTAATGCTATTAATTGGTTAATTACACTATCGCATCTTCTTTTTGCAGATGATACTCATTTTTTGTGATGCTGATCGTGGTCAAAGATTCAAGCCTTAAGGGCTGTGTTATTATGTTTTGAAGCTATATCGGGCCTCAAGGTGAATCTTAGAAAGTCGAAGTTGGTTTCGGTGGGGGTGGTGTATAACATCAACGGTTTGGCAAGTTTGTTGGGCTGTAAAATTGCTTCTTTACCTCTGAAGTACTTGGGCCTTCTGTTGGGGGTGCCTTTTAAGGCTAGTGCTATTTGGGATGGGGTTGTAGAGAAAGTTGAGGCAAGGGTGGCTGGTTGGAAGCAGCAGGGGGCAGACTTACTCTTATCAAGAGTACCCTTTCCAATCTCCCCACCTACTTTCTATCGTTGTTTCCTTTGCCTGCAGGGTGACCAACCAGATTGAGAAGTTTCGTGCTTTTTAATGGGGTGGCATGGGAGAGGAAATGAAATTCCATCTTGTTAGATGGAATAAAGTTTGTTCTCTTATTTCGGTTGGAGGTTTGGGGGTTCATAATTTGAGGATCTTTAATAAAGCTTTATTTGGGAAATGGCTATGGAGATGTCAATCGGAGGGAGAGTTGCTTTGGAGGGAAGTAATTGATCGGAAGTTTGGAAGCGCTTGGGGGGGGTTGTCGTTCTAATGAAGTTCGGGGAGCTTATGGCATGGGTCTTTTGGAAGTTCATTAGAAAGGGCTGGGAGAGTTTTGTTAGTCATGTTAGTTATGCTGTTGGAGAGGGATCTAGGATCCATTTCTGGTTCGACATTTGATGTGGTGATCAAGCCCTCAATAGTGTGTTTCCGGCTATCTTTCGTTTGGCTTCAGATTGATTTGCTGCTGTATCTGATTTGCTTTGTTGTTCTAATGGCTCGATTCAGTGGGATATTTGCTTAACTAGAGCTGTTCAGGATTGGGAGATTGATGAAGTTTCAGCCTTTGTCAGCTTTTTATAGTCCTAGAGCTGTTCAGGATTGGGAGATTGATGAAGTTTCTGCCTTTGTCAGCTTTTTATAGTCTGAGGCTTGGTGGTAATGATGAGGATATGATGTTGTGGAAGTCCAAGAGGTATAAAACATTCACTGTTCGTTCGTACTATACGCTATTGACTTTTGATAATGGTCCTCCTTTTCCTTGGAAGTGTATTTGGATGTCTCACGTGCTTTCTAAAGTTGCTTTTTTCATTTGGACTGCCTCTCTTGGAAAAATTTTGAGGTTGGATAATTTAAGGAAGCGGGTTATTATATTTATGGAGTGGTGTTTCATGCGTAAAAAGAATGGGGAAACCGTGGATCATCTACTCTTGAATTGTGTGGTAGTAGGGGTGCATTTGGATGGAAAGGAATGAACAGTGTTTTAATGACAAGGAGCATACTTTGGAGCAATTCTGGGATTTCTTTGTGCACTCTTTGTTGTTTCGGCTTTTTGCTTTAGTGATTAACGGAGCTTCTGTTCATGATTTTCTTGTATCACTTTCTGTTTCCTAGAATGTATTTAGGTGTTTTCTGTTGTATACTTTCTGTGTACATGGGCATCGCCTATACATTCGTCTCTAATAAAATTACTTACAAAAACAAATTCCAACTTGCACAATGCGTTTATCAATAAGAGGTAGATATTTGGTTCTTAATACCAACGAATGCTTTGATGGTAGACTAAGATCAAATGAGGCAGGTGTGATTTGTAAATTGTAAATTGTAAATTAAAAAGCCTACGATCAAGTGAATTGGAGCTTCTTAATTTTTTTGCTGAGAAGGTGTGGAGAGAAATGGTGTGGCTGACTCACCTAATGCATATCCTCGGTCCATTTTTCGTTGTTGGTGAATGTTATCCACTCCCTTGGGTTTCTTCAGCAATACTTTAGGTACACATCAAGGGATCCCTTATCCGCTTTAATCTCTGTTATTGTTGGCTCTATGTAGATTATTTCTCCTATGGTGCACAAGGGTTTTTTGTTGAGTTTTTTGGTGGTCCCCAAGAATGGAATCAGGCTTAGCATCTCTGATTTGTTATATTCAGATGACATTTCAGTATTTTGTGAGGCCAACCATGACCATCTCTGCTACTTGTGTTGTTTACTTTGTCTGATCTGAAGGTGAACTTCGCCAAGTCAGAATTGCTTTCTGTAGGTGTAGTGGAGAATGCAGCAGCTATTTTGGCGGACATATTAGGTTGTAGGATCTCTTCTTTGGGCTTTCCTTGCTGAGAGCTCTCTTCAAAGCCAAATTCAGGGATGGCATTATTGAAAAGAGAACATTAATTAAAATCTTGCCATTCGAATTTTCCACCTATTTTGTCTCATCCTACTCCTTGTGAGAGTTGCTAATCGTTGGGAGAAGTTGCAATATGATTTCTTATAACGAGGGGAAGAGTACAAGTTCCATCTTATGAAGTGATTGAAGGTTTGTTCATTGGTTGCAGAAGGCAAGTGAGGGATGAGAAACTTAATTTTCTTTAACCGAGCCCTTTTTGAGAAATGGCTATGCCATTATGCCTATGAAAGAGTCTTTGGAGGGAGGTATACAAAATATGAAAGCTTGGGAGGAGGTTGGTGCTCACATGAGGTAAATGGGTCTTTGGGCTTGGTCTTTGGAAGAACATCAAAAGACGTTTTGGGGACTCTTCCTGCCGTACTAGATCGATGATGGGTGATGGGCCTAAAATTAGCTTCTGGCATGATGTGTGGTGTGGTGGAGTGCAGGTCAATCCATGAGGAGTACGTTTCCGAATTTATTTAGAAATGCGTGCAGTAAAGATGCTTTTGGGGCTTTCTTCAATTGGACAGCGGTATCAAGGAAGATTCTTACCGTGGACAATGTGAGGGAGTGGACCATTATAGTGGTTGATCATTGTTACATGTGCAAGAAAAGTGGGTAATCAGTAGGTAATCTTCTTTTACATGTTGAGGTTGCTATCATCTTATGGGAAATGATCTTTGATCTCTTTGCATAGGTTGACTGATGCCTTCTCAAGTGGTATAACCCCTAAAATGTTGGGAAGAGCAGTTTCATAATTATTAGTGTGCATCTTTCTGGAAGATGATCTCATATTTCTTATTATGGTTTTTGTGAAGAGAAAGAAAGTAGTGCAACTTTAAGGATTGTGGAAAATTGGTGTCGAAGCTCAAGTCTTTCATTCTTAACCAGTGTTTTAATTACCGTTCCATTCTGGCCTAAACAGACGGAATTTTCCGTGCCAGAACAGTAACTGGCACGGTGTAGGTTGATATTTCGTCTCGGATCAAATTCCTGCCATTCCAGCCTGTCCGGTCCATTCCGGCCAGTTTCTGGTATTCCAGTCGGAATGCTTATTTCGTCCAGAATATACTTAAATGGTATTTTCGTAAATAGTTTGAAAAAGGAGGGACAAAATGGTATCTCCCGTTCTCGGTCCTCCTTCCTAGAGAAATCACCTCTACTATGTCATTTCTTGTCAGCTTTGTCATATTTGTGCAGTTGTCATTTCTTGTCAGTTTTTTATTATTTTTCTCTGTCGTGTTGTTATTAGTGCCATCTTGCTTCATCATCGGCCACTGTGTTTTTCTCTTACGCTTATAAATATGCTTCATAATAACTTTTGGCATGTGGCTGGTGAATATTTGGATTGGCAACCGGTCTTAAAAAAGAAAGAAAGAGAGTATTTGGATTTCCATATTATTTATTTTGGGGTTAAATTGAAATATCCATCGGAACATGAAATCATTATTATTGTGGATCTTAATTGGATTTCAATTAACTTTCAATTAAGATTCACTTTCATTCTTTATGAGGTGCATTTTTTAACAGTTGGATTGAGAACTTAGGAGTATTATTAAGTTTTTTAGATATGTATGTTTTTAAGACTTGCATTGATGTTATTTTGTAATATAGTTTTTCTCTCTATATATATATATGTAACTGTTTATATATATATATATATATATAATTTATCTATATAACTATTATCCTGAAACGGACTAATACCGAAATATTCCGTTCCAATAGCTCAACCGGAACCATTGCCGAAGCGGAATTTAAAACTCTGTTCTTAACATCCTTTATCTTTGGATAATGGCCCAATATGGTGTTGCTTTTTCTATTTCTACTTTTCAAGAACTCCTAGCTCTATTTCCTCTTGAATGTTAAGTGGATATCAAGATACTTGTGTATTGGGGTAGCACTCTTTTCAGCATTAATAAAATATAAGACTATAGAAATCCTACGGAGAGAAAACCTAGTGAGAGAAAACCCTACAGAGAGAGAACAGTCGCCATCGTGCAACCACCTTAGACCGGCGAGTGACCCCTCACCACCGGCACAGACAAGGTCAACGGACTCTGGTGACCTCGCTGAAGGTCGTCTGGTGTAAGTCTTGGCGCCAGTGACCTTTTTTTTTTCTCAAGTTTTCTCTTTGTCATTCTCGGAGACGATGTCGACCACTGGCGAGTGACACCTCACCACCGGCCCAGACAAGGTCGACAAGCCCTGACGACAGCGTTGAGGGCTGTCCAGTGTAGGTCCTAGCTCCGGCGACCTGGATTTTTCGCGAGACCTCTCTCTCTATCTTTCTCGAAGCCCTCCGACTTCGCACCCTCGAACACTGGTGAGTGACTTCTCACCACCGGCCCAGACAAGGTCGACGGGCTCCAGTGTCTCTTTTTAAGGGCCCTCTGGCGATCGGGGTTTTTGAGTTGCATTTAGTCGGCACAAATTTGGTTCTTGCGAGTTCGACCTGAGCCTTTGCTTGCGACCTGCGACTTGAGTTTTCTTCTGTTTTTTCAATTAACACAGTAGGGGCTCTACGACTTGACGGGCTTCGGCGACCGGGAGTCCATTTTGTGGGCACAAGTATGCTTTTTACCTTAAGAGGATGAAGCGGGAGCAGTGTGCACAAATTTGCAATGGGATTTGATGATGACGACACACAATGTGGATTCGTCTCAGTTGGTAGGCAAGAGGTAGTGGAATAAAAAACTTTCGTTTTTATGAAAGAGGGAGGAAATAGTTTCTGTATTTCTGAACGTAGCAAAAGGATAGCTAAGTTCACGTGTCTAGGGGGGATGACAGCTTCATGGGTGGCTAAGGGGATTGAGGATTGCTTAGAACTTAACTGTCATGAAGGTTTCTTCAGAGAGCTAAGGATGGGTAATGGAGTTTTTATCATTCAACATCATGTTAACGCAAGGGGCAATTTTCTGCAACTCTCAGAATTCCGGAATGGGAGGAAAGGTTTGTTGGTGATTCCGGAAGGCGCAAATTGCATTGGATGGAAAGGATTTCTGCAGTCCATTCGAAGTGTAACTAAGTCCAAAGCCACTATTCGAAGTGGGGAGTTTGTTGATGGAAAAAAAGTGGGAAGGCCTTCCTCAGTCAAAGGTGCGTCATACGCTGTGGTATTGAGGTCATTGGCGGGTAGTCCAGTCGAGATCAGTTTAGCAGCAGAAGGAAAGGGTAAGACACTTGTAGGAGACAAATGCCGTTTGGTGACATTGGGAGATGTGGAGGGATTTTGTGGGATGTCAAAGTTCAATTGAAGGGAGTTATGGAGTATGTGAGAGATTTGATGATTAAAGTGGATAAGGGGTTAGACCTAGTCGTGGGTTTTGACGGTGGATCGAGAAGGGATGAGGGAGGGTAGGGGGTAGATCCTTCGGATTTAAAGGCCACAAGTGTGCTGGCAAAGGGCGTTTCAACGCCGCCATAGATAGGGTTGTTGGACACTGGCATCTTTGTCCATGCCGATGTCACTATGCCTCCTAAGGGAGCTGTAGGGCCTCAGGCACCAGATGCAGATGGGGTTGGTACCTTCTGTCCAGGGTTCATTTTTAGTTGAAGACGGGAGTCCCTCCAAGGTCTCAAGTACTTTGGAAGAAATAGTCGAGCCTCTTTTAGAAGATGCAAACGGGGTAATAGAAGGTAGTGCTTCCCCTACCTGTTCTATTTTTGAGGGAGCAGTTGGCGAAGGGGAGGAACCTGTAATGATGATAGAAACAATGGACAACAACCATATAGTTGTCGAGTAACCATATGGCGGGAAGGAAATTATCGGTTTGTCATTGGTGCCTCGTGTGGGGGAAGGTTTAGAGTCGGGAGTGCAGTTGGGTATTGTGGCTAGGGAAAATGTCGTTCCCCTGGTTTCTCTTCCTCCGATAAACAATATAGTGGGTTCACCATCAGATTGGGTTCTGAATAAAGTTAACAGCTTTCAGCAAATCATGGGGCTTTCATATGGAGAACATGGAGAATATGAAGAGAAATTTAAAGCACTACTCACTGCAATTGAGGTGAGCCACATGCTTGAAACCAAATCAAATTTTAAGAAAAGCAGGGAGTTAAAGCGTCTTTCATGGACAATCAACTACGATGCTAAGGGAGGTAGCTCAAGTCGAGGGAAGACTAAAGGGAGGGCATTGTGAAGACGTTCTCGTAGTGGGATGTTCGGGTAGAGGATTAGTTTTACGGAAACAATGGGCTGGGGTTGGGGAGGTGTGTTACATTCCAATTATGGTTTGGTGTATTTTGGGTAGGTTTCATGGGCTTTTTGGGTCATTAGGGACTCTCTTGTATGGGCTAGGTGGTATCTTGTATACGTCTAGTGTATTTGGTTACTCCTATTGATATATATATATATATGATATTATTACTTATAAAAAAAAATCCTTAATAAATGTCTATGTTACTCATCATAAGTTTTTACTAGGAAGCTGTGGGTTATAGAACGAAACTCGTACAACTAGAAAGAAGAAAGTTTCTCAGAAGAAAAATGTAACAAATGTAAAAAGGAATTGAGTTTCTAAGCCAAAAGTAAGACTGAAAATGGAAAAAAAAAAAGAAGGTATAAACATGCCAAATGAGTTACTTCCTAGGTGCCAAAGCATGCATTTAACTTTGCCTTTCTTGGTTAAGGCAATTGTCTAATGAGTAATGCTAGCTAGATACAACCCTAGGATGTGCAAACCCCGTGCACCCCCTTTGAAAAAAAGTAGGGTCTACCATTAAAAAGTGAGTTTTTTCATTGGGTTCCAAATTTGTCCACTTTTTTCAAAAGGAGCGCGCGCGGGGATTTAACACCCTAGGACTGTACTAATCATTTCCCTTGTTTAACAGAGCAGAAAACCATGCCAAGCACCATAAGCTAGGACCCTATGCTTCTTAGAAAAACCTTACTGTTTTCCTAAGATAAAATTCTTAAGAAAACATGGTTTGAAATATATGTTAGTTTTACAGTAGCCGTCTTATATAGAAAGTTTTTCAAGCCCTCGGTTCAGCCTGCCAGTGACCTTGAACTGCAATTTTTGTTAAAAAGTAATGGATACCTAAATATTTTTTTCTTTTTAAATATCTCCCACAAACTATTTCTTTACCCGTATTGATTTCAAGTGATATTTCTTCAAGTTGTGGAAAAAATTTACTATAGGTAGTGAATATTACATAGGTGTGAATAAATGCAAAAAAAGTACTGATATAACAGTATTTTGTCCAAGTGCGGTCAAATTATCATATTGTGTGGAAATACTCCTTGGTGGTTTCATCGATAAATACTTTCATACACTTACCAGTGAAATGCAACATCAAGCTCTATAAACAAAATATTTATCCTGAAACCAAATGGTACAGCTAAAAATATATATGTATTTGGGTAAAAGTAATTACCTAATAAAAAACAAAGTTTGGCCCTAATTTCACATTAAAGTCTAAAATTTTAATGTGTGGTCATTTTTCAGTTCATATGCATTAGGCATTGTTTGGTCTGTGTTCTCTTAGTATGTTTATTGCTTTTTTTTTCTGTTCAATGTTCTCTATGAGTTGAAATACAGTTTTTGCACATTTCCAAAGTCAATGCTCTTCTTTTTTCTTCAATGTCATACTTGTCTCCTTCTGCCATTCAGCTCTTAACATAAATTATGGTCATTATCTTCGATAAGTCATAACCATATAACTGTGTGGTACATTATTTATATTGATGTTGAATCTATGAAAAATGATTAGCCATGTCTTCATTTAACGTTTCATCATAATTTTTACCACGATTGTCTGATTCCAGTTATACTTTCGTTTTTAAGTATTGCCTCATTGAGAATGGTAACTTATTTCCTGATAATTTTGATGAAAGTCACACTCCGAAGTTCATGTGTTATCTTTAGAGTTAAATATAATCTTCCCATGTTTTATTTATTTTTTTCAATTTATGCCCTTGATTTGATCATTATTTTCAATTGGCTTATTTTATTCATATTCTATCAACTGAACAGATTTCCCATGTAGCTTTGCATCACACCGTAGCCAATGAACACATGATGTGTATCCATTTTGACATTAAGAAAAGGGGGGGGGGGGGGGGGGAATGGGGGTCCTGCCCCATCCTTCAGGAGGTGCTCACGCCCATCACCCCTCCTCGTGGGGAGAGGTTTCTTTATTTTTATTTGCTTCATTATTATTTTTTTTTTTAATGTGGTGATGATCTGTTGACATGTTTTAGTCAACATGCATCTCATGTTCATTGCTAGCGGGTAGGCCCGTTCAAATATTGGGCGAGCTAATTGGCCTACAGGTCGTCCGCCCACTCGTGGATCATGGGCCTTAATGGGAAGTGGGAACGATGATGGTGACAAGTTGCGCCAAAGGAGATGTGAGCGATCGACGACAACAAAGAACGAGGGAGAAATTAGCACTTCGAAGAGACTAGAGAGAAGTTAGAATGAGGGAGATTCTTACCTGAGGGCTAAGAGTGGAAAGTGAGCGAACAACGACAGGCTATGGTGATGGTAACAGTGACGACGCAACAGCGGTGGAAGCCTGAAGAGCATGAGAATGAGGGATTCGAGAAATGGGGGAGGGGAGGAAATGTGTGGGGGGGTAGATTTAGGTTATGTAACTTGGTCTAATTCCCTAAACGATGTCGTTTTGATATTCATTTAAATATATATATATGTATGTATATGCAGGCAAACGTGTATCCCAGGTGGGTTGGGTGGGTGGCCCATCTGCTTGATGCGGCTGCCAAGTGGGCCGGGTGCAGGTGCCCTCCCAGCACCCCTACTTGTTAGCCATGCTAATAGAATATAGACGAAATGAGTTGATTGATAATTGTGGTCAAAGTTAGGGAATAATTGTACATCTAAAGAGGCTTCTAAAAATCTATACTTATAATAAAAGAGTGAGTTTTGCATCGCATTTTGCACTTTTCTTCTAGGCTCGCTGCCAAAATTGCCCCTTTTCATATTTTTAGAGTTATTTGATTACGTAAAAAAACTTATTTGTTGGTCATTATTGTCAACTTATACATCTGATGTGATTCTCAGTGACCCTGAACCTTAAAATTTGTTCAAATATCTGACCTCGAGCCTTAAAATTGCACTTGCTACTAACAATGGGCCTGTAAAACTGATGGACATACTCAAATGTTGTTCTACTTTTTGTGCCCATTTTATGAAATTGACCCTATTATTAGCTTACTTGCTCTCTTCTACTATCTTTTCAGCTCTGCATAGAGCCTTTTCACTTGCATGCTTTCTTCTTTCTCTCGTCAGCTCCCTTTATAAACGCTCTGCCATGAAAAAGGTTATCTTATTCCTTTTTATTGTCTCTTCAACACAAAAATGTAATTGCTCATTTCACTCTTCATTTTTGCTCCTTGAAAGCATCACCCAAAGATGAGAACTAGTGACCCACAACACGGTGGGTCAACACAATCAAGAGCAGCTGAGAGTAGTAATGTTGTGTCGTAAATAAATGGTTGAGACGCTGAGGGTGAGAGGTGGTGATGGTTGCTATTTATAAGCAGGTACGCAGGGAACATCTGGTGGTCTGGAGACGCATGACAACGGCAGCGACGTGTGTTGATATCAACCCACGACACCATCGAGGGTCCACATCTACCCAAAGATGGACCATGGCACCTCCATGCATCCAGATCGACCCATGGTTCTTGCCTGGGTGCTACCGTGTGTCGATATTGACCCACAGATAAAACCACAACATTGCCAGGGGTCCATATCTACCAAAGATAAACAACGGTGCTGCCATGCATTAGTTTGGCCAAGGGATGGACCATGGCGTCGACATGGGTTTAGATCGACCCAAGGATGGACCACTGCGTCGACATGGGTTTAGATCGACCCAGGGATCGACCACTGCGTCAATGGTGCTCGCTTGGTGACAAGCACTTTTGCTCTCTATAGTGCTTGTCTGGGGTGTGAGCACTTTGCTTCCCATGGTGTTCGCCAAGGTGGTGATTACTTTTGCTCTCTATAGTGCTCACTCGCTTGGTGAGCAGTTTCCCTTTCTACGATGCTCAGTGAGGTGTTGAGCTTCATGCTCCTTCATGGTCCTCCCCAAAATGGCAAGCAATTTTGCCTCCCGTGGTGCTCACCTAGGTGGCGAGCATTTTTGCTCTCCATTGTGCTCGTCTCGGGGGTGAGTACTTTACCTCTTCACAAGCCAAGAGGGCGACCTTGATGCTCCTTCACGATGCTCACCGAAGTGATGAGCAGTTTTGCTCTCATAGAGGTGTTGAGCACTTTTGTTCTCACAGTGCTTGCCTGGGGTACGAGCACTTTGCTTCCCTTGTTGCTCTCCATCTAGGGCGAGCACTTTCCCTTTCCGCATTGCTCACCGAGGTGGCAAGCTTCATGCTGATTCATGTTGCTCGGTTGGGGGGCTAGCACTTTTCCTCCCATGGTGTTCACCGATGTGGCGAGCACTTTTGTTTTCCATTGCGCTTGTCTATGGGACGAGCTCTGTTCCTCTCCACAATGCTCGCTGAGGATGTGAGCATCACGCTCCTTCATGATGCTTGCCGAGGCGACAAGCACTTTGTCTACCATGGCTCTTGTCGAGGTGGTGATCACTTTTGATCCCACAGTTCTTGCTTAGGTGGCGAGCACTTTGCTTCCTATGGTCCTCTCCTGGAGTATGAACACTTTGCCTCCCATGGTGCTTGCCTGAGTGTCGAGCACTTTGCTTCCCTTGATTCTCACTTGAGGGTTGAACACTTCCCCTTTCCATGTTGCTCGTTGAGGTGGCGAGCTTCATTCTCCTTCATGGTGCTCGCTTAGGTGGTGAGCACTTTGCCTCCCATGGTCGTCGCTTGGGGTATGAGCATTTTGCCTCTCCTAGGCGAGCACTTTTGCTCTCTATGCACGTTATTGCTATAGCCTTGTTTCCATCCATTATAATGTCATGAAGACTGAGTAGTTGCATTTACAGTATTTTGGGTTCTGGTTTTGATGGGTCCTCGTAGACAATAAAAAAACTTGACTAAACATCTATGTTGGTGTATGCTGTTGAACTGTTTTCCTTGCTTGGACATGTGTTGTTAAGCTCTTTTGATTGTTCAGTTGTGTCCTACTAGGCTATGATTTTCACTTTGACAAGAGTTGTTCTTAGACTATTATAGACATGCATATTATGGTGTTCTAGCATTCGTTTACTCACTTAAACTTGATACATTTTTCGTGTGGGGAATCAAGCTAGTACAGTAAAATTGAGGAGTCATTTTAGTATTTAATTGCTTTTTTTAAGATTTTGCAAATCAATTTTTTTTTTTAAGTTGAGTTTCAACATATGTTCGTTATGGTAATTTCATACTGTAATTATCTGATAGTTTATAAGCTCTCACGTCTGCATAACGCAGGTGTCCAAAAATGCTGGCTTTGACAGGAACGAATTGGAGTAGGCATGCGTTTTGTTTCCAAATAAATGTCGAAAGCTGCACTTGCATATATAGGTCTTTTCCCAAAAGATGCTGCCTACATTGCTGGTCAAGTCTGTTGGAAGTGGTGCATGGTTTTTAAAACCTGTGCTTGAACTCCATTTTTCCTATTAGAAATTTAGCTTTAAGCTTCAATGTTGACATCTATTATGTCGAACTATTATGTGTAATGTTGTATAGCCATTTTAATTCGTGAAAGAGGTCTCTCTCTCTCTCTCTCTCTCTCTCTCTGTGTATAACAATTGAACCATGTCGCTTATCACTGGCTGATTGTCTTAATAACGATTAGCATCTATATAACGATTAGATATGCCCATCGACCCAAAATTTTATTTTTGGCCTGTTAAGGTTTAGCGGTTTGGATGGTTGTAATAGACCAATATTAGGAGAACTGTTAATAATTCTGGATTATTGAAATACGTGAATATTGTAGATTTTATTAGTTGAAATTTCATATTAGAGTTAAGTCAATTTGTGATCCTTAAAGTAAACCCGAAAATTACTTTAGGTGTTTAGGATCATAATTACACAACAATTGTCAATTGGATTCGTAGAAATTTTTAAAGATTTATAGTGCAATATATATGTGATTTTCAAATGCCGGAAGCACCACCTGTCTTCTAGCGTGTCATATCACCATTCAGCCGACCCATACCTCCCCTGCAGGCCCTATGCTGTGCACTCTGATTTTCTCCCACGTTTTTCACCTAATTCCTACCCAACCCACTCACACCCGTGCTTAATCCACAGACCCTCAGATCTCTCTTTCTTAAACATAGCCAATATCTCTTGCATTGAGGGCTTCCTTCATGTCCGCAGTCACAGTCCACATCCAAGCTTCGTCTCCACGCTCACAACATCATTCTCAGTACTTTCTTGATTCCAATAATCTCTCTTGATATAGCTTGACTTTCAACAATTCTAGCAAGTGATCTGCTGCTCAAATCTCATCTTTCTCCTATCTCTATTCTTAGAACTTGACCTGTTATATCTCCTGTCTCGATAGTCAATGTTTAGGGCCAATCTCGAACCCAATAACTCACCAAAGTCTCTTTTGTGTACCTCCTTAGCAAGAATTATGTCACGTACATTATCGTAATTCAGTTTCGTCTTACCGGCTGAATTGCTCACCGCTACTCTCATAGTCTCCCAACTATTTGGTAGCGATGCCAACATAATCAACGTTTTGATCTCATCATCAAACTCATTCTCTACGGAAGACAATTGATTTGTGATCATATTAAAGTCATTCAAGTGTTGGGCCACATACATACCTTCTGACAGTTTTTCATACATATCTGACAAAACCGCCATGAGATTCGTCGTGGTTTTCTCCTTAATAATGTTGTGTGCCACTGATCTAGACAGGGTCAGTCGAATAACCCCCAGAACCTGTCGACCCCAGAACCTTTCGATCCAATAGATTCCACTCAAATTGTCCATGCTCTCCAACTTCTTTCTCAACAGTGGAAGATGGAGTCTCTTCCCATAGAGATAGTCTTCTATCTGCATCCTCCAATACCCAAAATCAGTGCCGTCAAACTTCTCGATCCCAGGTACTTTCACTTCATCTCTATCTATCGTTCTCACTCAGATCCGAACCTTGGCTCTTAATGCCAATTGTTGTGAAACTAGCAATGACAAACAAATAAAAGTAGTTCAACAACGTGCTTACATCATAGAGTTGCAGGGGATTTTATTCTAAAGAAGATTACAATTACACATAGTGAGTTACAAGAGTACCACTCTACGCACATAATCTCAACTCTCACTCTCTATGACTTTTTTACTCTCTCAATATGCTCTTACATCTTTGCCTCTTTTGTTCACTCTGAATTGCTGAACACACCCCCAAAAGAATAAACATTATATATATATATATATATATTTAGTGTATACAATGCTGGAAACCCTAATCGACAAAATTGGGTTCTTCGCTCGAGCCCACTATCGCGTGAGCCTTAAGCAAATAATTTTCCTGACCATCGCTCGAGCCCACTATCAAGCGCACCTTGGGCAAACTCTCTCTCTCTGCGTCTTTTCTACTCATAAACCAGGCTCCACATGCAACCCAATATCAATCTTTCCAGATTTACAAGGATTATCATAAACACAAGTCAATTTCAAGGTATTTATATATCCGTTGCACAATAACTAAAAACAGCTAACTTAGTTATTGACATTTAAGCATTAAACCAATATTCCAACGTAAGTTATTTCTATTAAGCACCATTAATTTATTTTCTTAAACATCAAGCAATTATCTCATAAACATTACAATTACTCCAAAAGCAAAAATTTAGCATCATCATGCAATGGAAAAGTTTTTATATAATGCTAGAACATGAAAAATTACTTGGCCATGAAAATTTTTTGCTCAAGCATTTTATTTAATGCTAACATGATACCTCCGTTTATTGTTTTACCAAGTGTGGGTTTATAATTTCAAAGTCTTCCTCACCTTGAGTAAAAGAGGCATTATCTATAAAAGAAGCAAGACAATGTTGGGTAAAAACTCGTGTATTGTGTGTCGAGCAATTACAGATTTATAGCCATAGCTATGTATTGCATGTATAAGGTAAACTCTCCTAGAATCATGTACATATCGTTGATTTATAGGAATCATATAAACATAGGTGCAGTGCCTATCAAGGCGTAAATCAAGCTTCTGAAAATCATGTTGCATGGGAGTCATCAGGCTAGCAAATCGGGCTGTCAATGGCATCTGCTGAAGTTTCCTTAATACACCCTACAAGCTCAACGGAGAGGGAAGAACATTGAGTTTGGTCCGAAGGTAAGAGAACCTGGTAGAAACAAGCAGTTTGGTAAGCCCGTCAATCAACTGATCTGTGCTGGAGATGAACTTCACTTCTAGTGATTTTTGCTAAACTTTTTCACGTACAAAGTGATAGTCAATTTTGACCTGCTTTGTGTGAGCATGGAACCTTGGGTGGGCTGTTAAGTATGTCACCCCTATATTATCACACCACAGAACCAGACGTTGGGACAGATAGATGCCAAGTTCAAGTAAAAGGGACTGTAACCATAAAGAATCAGCAGTGGCATTGGCCACGGCACGATATTCTGCTTCGGTATTGGACCGAGCAACCGTAGGTTGCTTTTTGGAACTCCAGGACACTAGATTACGTCCGAAGTAGATGCCGAAGCCAGAAGTGGATTTCTGATCGTCGGGGCAACCTACCTAATCGGCGTCCGAATAGATGGAGAGCTGGGTGGAAGTGCTTGGTCGAAGTTGTAAACCAAAATCAATGGTTTGAGATACCTCAAAAGGCATTTGACCCATGTCCAGTGTTCTTCGATGGGCTTGTGCATGAACTAGCACACTTTGTTGATAGCGAACGAGATGTCTGGATGGGTCAAGGATAGGTATTGTAGAGCTCCAACAACGTTGCGGTATAATGAAGGGTCAGCACATGGAGATCCAGAGAAGAGAGAAAGCTGCAGTGAGGAAGACATTGGTGAGGACACGGGCTTAGCAGTGAGCATGTTTGTGCGCTTGAGAAGATTAAAAATGTAGCTACTTTGTGATAAGAGGAGGCCATCAGTAGTGTGGTGAGCTTTGATGCCCAAAAAATAACTTAAGTTGCTGAGGTCATTCATAGCAAATTCACTATTGAGATCGGAGATGAGTTTGCAGATGGCAGAGGAGCTAGACCCATAAATCAAGATATCATCTACGTAGACCAATATAAAGAGAGTGACTGAACTTTGCCGATAAATAAATAAAGAAGAGTCTAAGGCAGAGTTGTCAAAACCAAGAGTGCTAAGGTGCTCACTAAGCCGAGAATACCAGGCCCTGGGGCTTGCTTGAGGCCATACAGTGCTTTATTTAATCGACGTACATGGTGAGGGAAACTAGGGTGTACATAGCTGACGGGTTGGTGTCACAAAATGCTGAGCACCAACCGAATTGTTGTGGGTTTAACCACAGGGCTGAATGTGTCGACAAAATCAACACCGTGTTGTTGGTGATACCCCTTGGCGACCAGTCGTGCTTTGCGTCGGTCAAGAGTCCCATTGGATTTACGTTTGGATTTGAATAACCACATAGAGCCAACAATGTTCATACCTGGTTGGACATGAACTAAAGACCACGTTCCATTTTTCATGAGGGCAGAAAACTCCTCATCCATCACAGCACGCCACTCATCATGTTTGGAAGCTTCAGAATAAAAGGAGGGTGTTTCTGGGATGGAGCTAGTGGTGAGGAAGGTCCGAGGCAGAGGATATCTTACAGTGCCGTCAGTGTATTTTTTGGTTTCACAATGTGATTATGGGCTTTTGTCATCATCAGATGAGCACGAGGCGTCGAGTATTTTGCAGTAGCAGCAATCGCAGGAGACCAAGGGGAAGAGATTGAGGGTGATGTCGGGAGAGAACTTGATGCAGATTGTTGCATGGGAGTTTCGGTGAGGTCGGGTAGTGGAGAAGAGGTAGACGAAGAAGAAAGGGGGGGGCGACGTCGTTTTAATTGAGGGCGTGTCCTCCGTATGGGTAGACGATAAAGGTAAAAGTAGTGGGAGGTTTGTCGTTTCTGGAGGGTGAGCTTCAAGTAGATTATATTGAGGATTATGGGTGCAAAACGAAAATGAATGTTTGACAAAGACCACGTGGCGAGATACAAATATTTTGCCAGTGCTGAGGTCTGGACATTTGTAGCCACGATGAAGGTTACTGAAGCCAAGAAAGACGCAACGCTTGGAGTGAAAATCAAGTTTATGTTGATTGAAGGGACAAAGGTAAGGGAAGCAGGCGCACCCAAATATTTTTAGGAGAGAAAAATCAGGGGAATGTTTATAGACTTTTTCAATGGGAGAGATGCCAATGGGAGATGTAGGGAGAAGATTTATGAGGTATGTTGCCGTGAGGAAAGCATCATCCTAGTAGGAGTGAGGAACACTGCTATGGGCGAGGAGAGAAAGACCTGTTTCAACAATGTGGCGGTATTTTCGTTCAACAGATGCATTTTGTTCGGATGTATAGGGACAAGTGACGCGATGTTTGATACCAATGTTGGCAAAGAAAGTATGCAATGAATGAAATTCACCACCCCGGTCAGTTTGTACTGATTGAATTTGCTAATTAAACTGGTGTTCCACTAATTTTCGAAAAGAACAAAAAACTTTCATGACATTGGATTTTTGAGGAATAGGAAAAAGCCATGTAAATTTGCTGAAGTGATCAACAAAAGAGACATAATATTTATTTCCATTTGTCGACAAAGTGGGGGAAGGTCCCCATACATCAGAAAAAATTAACTCAAGCGAAGAACGAGAAAAAGACTGTGAAGTTGAGAACGGAAGGCGATGGCTCTTCCCTTGATGGCAAGCGGAGCACACCCCTGAAGTTTTATTGGTTGAGATTGGGAGCAAGAATTTTGAGATGAGTCGTCGGACTGTCGAATAAGAAGGGTGGCCCATCCTACAGTGCCAAACTTCAAGAGGAGCACGCTGACAAGTGTTGGCTTGGGGAGATGGAGAGAATGGCATGGAGGAAGGAAAAGTGTAGAGGCCATCCTTAGTATTGTCGCGCAACAGAATTGTCCCTGTGGTTGCGTCCTTCACCAAAAAACAAGATGCGTGAAACTCAATAAAAACATTGTTCTCATTTATAAACTGACTCACGAAAATTAATTTTTTTTTAATAGCAAGAACACGTAATAAATTGGATAAAGAAAAATATTTTGAGGGAGTGGTAAGGGTGGCTGAACCGATATGGTTGATATGCAAACCTGCCCCGTCATCAACTTGAATCTAGTCATTGCCTGTGTATGGCTCGGAATGGACGGTGAGATTATGAAAATCATGTGTTAAATGATTTGTGGAGCCAGTATCAAGATACCAGTTTGCATCTGGTGTAGATGATGGAGTCAAATAGGCAGCCATGTTGGGAGTTAGACCTTGGTAGGCTTGGTCGAACCAATGGTAACACTAAATAGCTGTGTGTTCAGTCTTACCACACACTTGGCAAGTACATCGAGGAGTAGAAGAGGAAGACTGAGACTGGCCCGATGAATGGGACTGATTCCCTCGTCCAGGGTGACCATGACCACATCCTCTGTAGTAATTGTTATGTCCATAAGGTGGCTGGTTGTGTTGAGGAGACCATTGTTGATGGTGTTGTTTTCCTCCACAATAGCGGGAATTGTTTCGAGTAGTAACATTTGCTAATCCAATCGTGGTTTCAAGAGTGGATTGATGTTGCTCAAGACGCAACTCAAAATTGAGAACATCTCTTCAGTAGACATTTGATCGATGCAAGTGGATATCGATGTCACAATTGCATCATAAGTGGAGTTAAGACCACCACGGAGATAGGAAGTGAACTCTTAGTTCAGAATGAACTCTTGGTTCAGAAGAGGCTAGCCAATAGCAGCTAGAGTGTTTGAACAATACTTCACTTTCTGGAAGTATTCGGAGATGGTCGTGTTTCCTTTCTTGGTTGTGGCCATAAACTGTTGGGTTTGGATGACTTAAGCAGTTGAATGAGCAGAGAACATTCGCTCCAGCACAAGCCACACTTCTCTAGAGGTAGAGAGTCCTACCATTTGGGCTAAGATGCCTTTTAATAAGGAAGACACTAAGGTGCTGAGTACCACTTGGTCTTGGAGGAACCAGGTGTTGAATTTTGGGTTTGGAATTTCTAGAAGAGCATCGGACGATGATGCAGCTTCAGGATTGGGTATGGTGTTGGGAGGAGATGGATTTGATCCATCAACAAAATCGAACAAGCGTTATCTACGTAGGTAAGGGACGACTTGAGTTTTCCACAAGAGATAATTGTCTTTAGTTAGCTTAATTGTAACAAGGCTTTGTATGTTCACTGGGTTGATAGAGGAACGGTCGGATGAAGGAGATGAAGCCATTTGAGCAAAAATCGACAGAGGTCATGAAGACGCTCTGATACCATAAAAGAAGTAAGATAATGTTGGGTAAAAAAAACTCTAGTGTATTGTATGTCGAGCAATTACAGATTTATAGCCATAGCTATGTATAACATGTATAAGGTAAGCTCTCCTAGAATCATGTACATATCACTTATTTACAGGAATCATATAAACATAGGTGCATTGCCTATCAAAGCGTAAATCAAGCTTTCGAAAATCATGTTGCATGGGAGTTATCAGGCTGGCAAACTAGGCTGTCAATGGCATCTGCTGAAGTTTCCTTAATAATCTATTGACCCTACAATTATCTATACAAGGGATGCAAAATACATATCTCTAAGATCTAAGACTTCTAAAAAAACTACTCTATTTGATTTTATCTTCATCTTAATGTAATTGTAGGGTCTTATTAGAATGATCACTTGATAAATTGCTCTTATTTGATTTTATCTTCATCTTCGGATTGTTTTAGCTAGATAGTCCTTGTAGGACAATTGGGTTTGGTGAGCTTGCGGCAGGGACTTCGTTAGACTGTCGTTGGACATCTTAGTTTAGCAAGCAAGCTTTAAATAGAAACTTCGCTCAAGCAAATTAGAGAAAATTTTTCTATTCTTTTTTGAACAACATATCTTTTGTTCTTATGTTATACGATAGTGGGAAATATGTAGAAAGCTATAAATCATAATAAGGCCACAAAGATTTATTTGGGAATTAACATACTTGATAAAAATATGGCTCATTAGCCTTGTAAATACTACTTTGACATTGCTATATTGACTTTTAAGGTGACTTTTAAAACTCTTAAGTGCCACGTTGACATTGCTTGCTTCTGGATCACGTGTGGCCCAAATCATAGGGGCCATGTAGACTTACGCCATCTCCACCTTCATCAGTCTCTCGTGGGGGCAACGTACCTTTTTTGTTTGTTTTAGAGCCATTTTGCGAGTAGTACAACCAAGGTTTTGAATACCTAGCAGCCGGTACGACAGGTATATTTACCTTGCCGGAATAATAATCAGCATGAAGAGATATGTGTTTCGTACAAGGTTAAATATCGGTTATTTTGATGCATTTCGATTAATACCAGTCGATTTTCGGTGTATTGACCGATTTTCAGTATACCAGCTGAAATTTTGTATTTTTATATTTTTAGTATATTTTCATAATTTATACTCTAATTCTTACATCTGAAGAGTATTTTCTTAAATTTTTTTTAATCCCCTTTTCTTGAGAATTGAGAATCAAATCCCTACTCCCTTTTTTGTGACGAAAATGAGTGATTATTTTTTTTAATAGTTGGATTGAGAACTTAGAAGTATTATTAAATTTTATAAATATATGTTTTAACTTTTTAAGACTTGCATTAATGTTATTTTGAAATATAATTTATACATATATAATTAATTTATCTATATATAGACTATACCAAAATGATACTAGTGTCAAAATATTTTATTCCAGTACCTTAATCGAAATGGTTACCGAAACAGTATTCAAAACCTTGAGTACAACAGCCACTAACGTTTTTAGGCAACACAACTATTCTTAATTATTTTTAAATATCACTCGAGTTTAAAATATTTTTAATTTTTAATTTTTTATCTAATTATTATAATATTTTCAAACTCTCAAACAAAACACACAAAAAAATAATGTTACTTTTTTAAATTTTTAGACAAAGATTATATTCAAATAGTTTTTAATTTTATAATATTTTTATTCAGTTTTTTTCTCCCATTTTCAAAAACATAATAAAACATGTTAATTCAAGTCATTTTTTTACTATTCATAATATACTAACATATTTTAGATATTCAAAGCTAGCCTAACTACCACACCATTGGGCGGCTTGCTTGAATGTAGATTCTATTCTCTCTCTGAAGCCTACTTGACGTCGTGGTATCCTTCAAGATAAAGGCCAAAAACTTTACCAAATGAGGTTGAAAGGCCTTTGAATGAGTTTGAATAATATAGAACATAGGGTAGATTGGCACAAGTTGGTTTGGTTTAGTGGCATGAAACCCCAACACGCTTTCTTTGGCTTTTTTTACGTGGTTAGACTTGCAATGCAGGATAGGCTGAGGGGCTTATTCAACTAACACTATTTGTGTGGCTTAGAGCACTAGTAATGAGCTCAACAAAGTTAAATTTTGGCCAAGGAATAACTAAGGTGCAAAATAAAGTGCAACAATGGATTCAACAAATGAACAGTGGTTTTAGTCACAGATTATATTACTGGCCAAATTTGTTGAGCCCAGGGCTGGCCAAATATTATTTTTAGACTAAAAAATTATCTTCCTGCTGCTTGCTTCTCTCCCGTGCATGAAAGAAAAAGTGAAAGAAAAACCCGCTGCCCGCTTCTCGCCTCACTTGGCCACAGTTTATTTGCATTTTGTTGGGGCATAATACATGGTGATATTGTTGTCCAATGTGTTCTTTAGGTCCAAATATTCATGTCAACCTTGGGCTCCAACCTTCCCACCAATATGCCAATATCCAATCTTTCGAGTTTGAACGCAGTCCTCAGTCTTGGAATAAAAACATTCTCCCTTCCAATTTGTCATCCATAATTTTATGAAGTAACGTTTACTTGATGTGTTATCTTCAAATTTATGTTTGTTGGCTTATTTAATATAACCATAAAACAAGAATACAACAACTAACATTAATACAACAATGAGCTTTAATACAACAATAAACTTTAATACAATCATAAATTTTAATACAACCATATATCAGTTGAAAACATATGACCGTTGTTAAAAAAAAGACCATTAGAAAATTTTATCCGTTGGAATAATATGAACGTTAGAAAATTTATGTGTAGTTTTTTTAATAATGAATAAATATTAAAATTAAAATAAATGAAAAGTTTAAAATCAATATTTCAATAGAATAGTGATAGATTTGTTGAGCTTGTTATTTGATGTTGTTGAAAAGTGGCTTGCTAAATTTGTAAAAGTGAATTTCCTAGTCAAATTTTGGCCAAAGTTTGTTGTGCCCACTACTAGTACTCTAACATTGAGAATGAGTTAATTCAAACTATCTTATTACTATTCACAAATTATTTTACTACTATTCATAAAACTCTCATCTCATCTCACTCCCCAAGCTTGTCCTTAGTGTAATTTGGAATTGTGGTGAATAATATAACTTTTAGCTTAAGTCATGTATTTGTAGAGTTTAAGTAATAAACTATACTACTAAAAAATTATTTATTGTTTGGTAACCATATGCCTAAACCACTTTCAAGTATGTTACATTTGTTTGAAAATAATATAAAAAAAGTATTTTGATATATATGGAAATGACATAAAAGGTCATCTGAAAGTTGTATTGTAATGCATGTAATAAGATCAAAGGTAAAAGTGTAGTTATATTAAAGTTGTATGGATATTTTCGACCATTGACAGTTTTTATATAATAGAAACTAAATTCTGCATTATCCAAAAAAGCACGTTTGAGGAAAACGATATTTTTTCTTAAACATACTTTTTAGCTTATTTGAGATTAAAAAAAACTTTAATATGTAATATCCAAATAGCTTAATTTTATCGTTAAAGAACTTTTAAAACTATTTAAACACTTTCTAAGATTTTTAATGCAACTTCAAACAGACTTGTATTCTTCTCATGACGTTGTGACTAGAGAAATTGGTACGTAGTTTGTGATAAAATGTTGCAATCCTCACCTGAATGGAAGGTAGAGTAGTACAATCATCCAATTGGATGGTTAGTAATGTTAATGGGAAGTCTTTGAAGTTTAGAATTATCAAGTTATCCCCAGCAGCTTAGGGAAGGGAGATGAATGTAAGATGCTACGGTGGCCTAGTCCTGTGAGGTCTTTGGCTATGTTAAATCAAAAAGCTAATTTGCTTCAAAGGGTTCCTATCATGCGAGAAACATTAGAATGATTGAGAAGTGGGAGAATATAGCACTCCAAAGTTGTTATGGACTGAATTCTTTCAATGGTTGTGCTACAAATATCCTGATGGGTGGTTCTTATTAGGGTTGAAAGAATAATTCAAGAAACCAACCAAACCAACCAAATCAATCAACTGAACCGATTTGGTCTATTCTAGTTCCCTAGACCAAAAGTTCATGAAAACAGATTCGGTCCAGGATTTCATGTTTTGGGAACGGAATCAAATCTAATTAAACCAAACCGAACCGAATTATATATATTTAATTTTTTTATATTATATGTTATATATATTTTACATATTATAAATTTAATAATTAGTAAGAAATTTTAATTTTGTTATTTATGCTTCTTGATATAAACTTATTCTTATACATGAATCATTGAATATTAATATTAAGTTATTAACATGCTATTATTTAAGATATGTACTTAGATGTACAACGTAGTAAATTGTATGGTTTAAGTAGAACATAAAGTTATTAACATGCTATTATTTAAGATATGTACTTAGATATACAACGTAGTAAATTGTATGGTTTAAGTAGAACATAATGCGAAGCCTTCTCTTGGAGCACTGGTGAAACCCTAGGCAGCTAGGCACCCCAAAAAAAAAAAATCAAGGGCTCCAGATCTAAGGGGAGGAAGCCCTTCCCTCATCCCTCTATTCACTCACCATGTCTATTAAGGTTTTGTTTTTGCTTAGTTTTATTTTGCGTTCTTCAAGGTCAAAAAATACAGATCTACAACTTTTCGATCACTCCCAAGAGACACGCATGGCACAAGCAAATTCACAGGTCAAAAATTATTCGGAAGAAAGTGGCGGTTTTGCAAAAATCATTGCGCGTGGTTCTTACGTGCCGCCCACATCTGCAGGTGGTCCTCACACGCCACCCCTTCTGGCAGCTCTTCTCGATACATGTGCCAGATCACTGGACTCGCCACCATTAGACCTTTGAGGCTGAAAAGAGACAAGTGTGTTGCCTTTAAGAGCCGTTATAGATTTCGAAGTCTACCATAATTGGTTCAAACTGTAATATTTTTTTTTTCGCATCTATCTTACTGCTTTACTTTTTGGTTTCCTTTTTGTTAATTAAAAAAAAAAAGAAAAAAAGAATTCGTCTCTTAAACGTTTGTCTATAAATGTTGAGTCTTATCTTTCTATGAAATGTGAAGTTGAGTATTTGTTTAGACAGAGATTGTTGTCTATTGGACATTTGTCTTTAGGGAGTATCAAATGAAATAGTGTACTGGTAGAGCTCCAAATGCATTATTTTAATTTATGATGTCATGTTTGATATGAGGACATTTCAAAATATATCCGATCTTGGATGTAATTTTTTTTTATGAATGAATGATGACAGTTTTCCTTAAAAAAAAAAGTATAACATAATACATATATATATGTATATATAAGTAAATTTCTTATTAAGTTGTATACTTTATTAATTTTTTTTACAAGCAAGACACACACACAAGAACATATTAGTATATCATAGCACTTATTTAGAACTTAGAGTATGTGATTTGTGAACATTTAATAATATTAAAAAAACTTCACATAGACGATTATAGATATTGTAAAATCTATTTTATATACATACCTTTCTCCCAATCTAAAGGTCTTTCTGGGACTGTGTTAGAGTTTTTAAAAAATGTTTAAATAGTTTTATGGTGATAAAATTAAGTTGTTTGGGCATTATATACTAAAATACTCTTGAATCTCAAATAAACTAAAAAGTATGTACGAAAAATTTTGATGCGTTTTCTTAAACGTATTTTTCCAGATAACGTGAAACGTTAAAAGAAAAATTCGTCAATAGACGAAAATATCCATATAACTTTTAAATAATTATAATTTTGCCTTTCGATCTTATCATAGTCACAACACTACAACTTTCAAATTACTTTTATGTCATGTCTATGTCAAAAAATTATTTTTTATATTATTTCTAAACAAATGTAACTTGGTTGAAAATGTTTTATACATATAATTACCAAACAATAAACGATAGATACTTGGGTATGTTTGGGTGTCAAATACATTTTAAATCAATTATTGATGAGACTCACTATTTTCTCAACTTCTTATAAAAAATTAAACATATCTCAACTTATTTCATATATTTAGGTTGCACTTGGATAGTGAGGTAATTTCAGATATTGAATAGTAATGAAAAAGTCATGATAGAATATTGAATAATAATAAAAATTTAGTAAAAAATAATAATAATATGTATTACTATATATAAAAGCCAAGTTCGGCTTTTCCAACGTGTCATGCATCCCGTGTCTTTTAGTTTTTAATTATGCACTTTCAGTTTTTTGGTATTTGTCATTGCGCTCGGAACGACAAGTTTATTTCTGCGTGGCTCTCACTCAGGTTAATTTTTGGTATTAAGCCATTTCACCAAGTCGTCGCACCGCGAAGCCAAGCAAGCATCTCGGCAAGCTGCATGTCTAACACCCAAACCAGTAAGGTAACCACCGTAAACGACAGGCATCAAGCCCAAAGCCCCACCGCACTGCTGCCACCACTGCTACCTTTAGTTGGAAACCCGAAACCAGTTGTGAACCCACAAGGGGAGTCACCGTTGCACTATTACTACGATCAAACAGAGAGCCTCTGTTTTAGGAGGCCAAAAACAGAGTCAACCGTTGCACCTCCGCTGCCAACGACTGAAGCTTCCTAGTCACTTGGCGCAGTGCACCATAGCCCAGCTGTGAAACACTGCCCAGGTCGATCACCGTTACACTGCCGTAAGCTTTTGTATCTTTCTCCTGTGTTCTCTCTTTCTCTCACTCTCAGTCTCTCTCACAGTGCTCTGGGCTTCAAAGACAAGCAAGAAATCTCAGAGAATCCAAGAATCAGAAAAATGGGGAGATCATGGGGTCATGGAATGTTTATTGATAGACAGAAAGTGAAACCGAAAGGGAAACGTTACTCAAAAGGAATATGCTCAGAAGAAATCTCACGTCCCGTGGCGCCCTCAGCCGTCATGGTATCTCCCTCCTAGCCACAACAACCGCTACCCCACGTTCAACCGTAGCCCCTCCATCACTGCCTCTTTCTGCTGCCTTGGACAACCACAGGGAACATCACCGTCGCCTTGGTTTCCTCTACTCCGTGCTAGAAACTCTCCCATCTCCACTTTCTCTGTTGCGACCCGAAGCCACCACAAAGGGCGCTACTAGGTCATCCTCCACAGATTGGAAACTGCCCTACCACCGCCCAATGCCTCCCTGTGACCTCCATTGTAAGCCATGAAACACCTCTGTTTCTCTACCCGAAAACAGAGCAATTGGTAGCTCGTCCAAGCATGGTATATAGCCACTGCAAATCCTTCCGGGCGTCCCCACTAGCAGCACTGTCCACCTCTTTAGGCCATGCCGCGAGCAGCCCAATGCAAGACACCAAATGCCAAGTGTTGGTTCCACGTAAACCGCTAGCTTTCACGTGAGCAGTTTTTGTTGTCAACCAATACAGTTTCACTCGATACCATCTCAAATACAGACACAGTTGGTTTTTGTCAAGTGAGCACCGCTTATATGTCACATCCAAGCTGGTTGTTACATGAAGAGGCAACCGTTATATATAAAAAATAAAAAAAAACTAAAGAGGCAACTGATGAAACCGAAGTGGCAATTATGAAGCGGTTCTCTTTCTTTCACTCTTTCGATCATATATATTTTGGAAAGTTACTTTTTTTTTGTTTCACTTTCTTCTCCACTTGCTCTCTCTCAAATCAATGCCACTTCGACCACAACGCCAAGCCACTGTATATTTTTGCGTTAAACTGTGTTACGGGTGTGGAGGTGCCGTGACCCCATCTCAAAATTTTGGTTTCAAATCCTGTAGTGGTTAGTGATTTATTATTTCTCATAATGATATTTTTGTTTTCCAGCAAATGCATTGGTATTTCCTGTTCTAAAAACAACTTGATAGATGTGTTTATGTGTTGAGCTACTCTTTCTTTATTCTTTTTTTTTTTAATCAATGCAAGTTTGGTCTTAGAAAGTCTTCAATTGATAGGCATATGACGGTTTGAAATAGGGACAATCATAGTAACCCTGGGAATGAAAATTGAAACATAACCTTTCGACAGTGACTTAGTTTCGTATAGTTCTCTGTTACTAGATTTCATATATTTCGAAAGTTCTACACTACCTTTACTGCTGGGAGAGACGCCAACCATGGAATCAAGACTGACATTCGGCATGTATGTCTCTTCCTGATAAAGAGAGAATTTCACTTCACCAAAATAGAATCTAGCATAGTTATAATGCATAGTTATAATCAACAATTTGTTTGGTTCTCATAAGACTCTTACCATTGGGACCATGCAATCTCTCTATCATTACAAGGAAATCAAAGGATCAGGAATTAATAGAAAAGTGCTAAAAGAAATTTACGTGTTTGCCAGCATAGAATCACAAGTTCTTTTACCTTCTCATCTAGAATGCAGGCAAACCATATTTTCTCTCAATTCATATTTTCCAAAGCTTCAGCATGCACTTAAACATTGTAATATGCAAATGTTCGTTGAGGTGTGATTCTGTTATGTTTATATGTTAAAGGTTGGATTACAGTGCAAACTTTACAAAATGTATTGAAGAACAGTTTCGTACTTCTGGTTTACCTATTAAAAAATTGCTTCCAGTTGCATACTTTTTGGATTATCTTGGAAATTTATTTCAAGTTTGCTTTTATCATTTTTCTAAATGGTATTTTTTATCAGGAGTACTGGTGCAAAAGATTATCTGATCCAAAATACTTTTCCAGTTTGTAATGGTTTGGGTTTTTCGTATATAGCAGTTTGGTATGTGTTTTATTAAAATATTCCTTATGAAAATAAATGATAATTTATGACAGGAACTAGAATTTTTGGTACAATCGCTACCCATTTCAGGTTAATAGTTCATAGTTTTATTCGCTTCTTTTGACGCTTCCGATTTGAGAGATGGATAGAATACACTTCATGGTGATCATTGTCATCATGTAATTATTTGTGGGTTGAATAATTTGCATATATTAAGTTAAACTAATCGTCACATCTTCTATTTATACACTGTGCTTTTTAGATATGCATTTGAATTTTAAGATATATATAGTATATGTATTCTTCTCAGGATATGAGAACACGAAAAATAAATCCAATCTAGAAGATATTGGGAAAACTTTGAAGAGACAGATTCTGAGTTTATCAACAACGGTTGCACTATACAATTATCAACGATCCCTTCAACATCCAAATGATAAACCACTGAAAGCTACTGTGGGTGAAATCCACTATACTAGAAATGTGAAAAGTTTGATAAAGAATTTCGAACATGAAGAAAGATATTGGAAAAAGTATTCTAAGAGAAAAAATTGTTCATGCTATGCAATCTCAGAGGAAAATCCAGATGAAGGCAGTAATGACATGGACAACCAAAACACCTCTATACCAAGGATCGAAGAAGTTGGCCACACCAAAAAAGGTGGTCAAAATGGTGACATCTACACAAAACATTACGTTGACTATGATGGGTGTGACACTAAACAATGTTCTGTTTTTCTAATGTCTTTAAATAACCATCAAAGTGGTATTGCATTTACATCATCATGGGAATCCAATGCACATAATTGAGATGATTGTGTATCAGATAATGGTTCACAAAAGCATGGTTTTATAATGAATGATGTTGCAGCAAATGAATCAAGGAATCCTCAATATGGCACCACACCTCACTCTACACGGTTTAATTCGAGCATCAAGAGTAAAGCAATAATGTGTGTTATACCACCTACCCAGCATTTTGACTTTGATATACCCAGTGATGATAGTCTAACTCCTAAAATAAAAGCAGTGGTTGGACCAGAACCTGGTCCAAGTTACCGATCCAGGTTAGTGAGCAATACACAAGATGATTTTCCCTTGCTCAATATAAAGTCTGAAGGCTGCCGATCAGATCCAATTTCTTTAGGACCCTTTTAATGATCCAGAATCTTATATTTCAACTATTCCAAACTATTCACCTTTGTTACAAGGTTAATAGAAATCTGAAATGACATCGAATAGGGCAATTGACAAGAATTGGATTAGTTAAGATAATTTTGAGGCTTGGAATGATATTGAGGAATGAAGCCGTTATTAGTAGATTAGTGAAGGCATATGATATTTATTTTTCGATTAAAACTATGTATTTCTTAATTTTATGTTTGTTAGCAATTTTCTGACAATAATTTATTTGATGAATATGTAATGTATCAATGTATTATCATTTTATTATAATTACTAGCAATGACTCTACTATGCTTGGTTGAAGTGTGTAGTGTAATTAAAGACATTTGATGAAAAGTTGGTGCGATTTTGTTTTTCCATCCCATGATTTTTTTTCCAAACAAAAAAATAAACATGCCATGATTTCTGGTCGCTTGGCCATTGTCTCAATTTTCATTCTTTTGTATTTGTCAAGCATGTGGATTATGGAGGTTCACATGTAAAAAAAAAAACAGATAAAATCTCATTCATTTAATTAAGAAAAACATATCCAGCTAGATCAGAACGATAATTAATAGTTTGTGATAGTTTTAATAGTTTTAAATTTCTGACTATTTCTATTCTTCAGTATAATTAAAAATAGAACATGCTAGACTAGCACATCATAAAAGACGAATGATTATAAATAATATAAGAAGTGGATGGGAAATACGTCGTGATGGTGAGCGAAGTAGTGACAGTATAAGTGATGACATAATTGTGCGATGTAGAAGAAAAACAGTAATGGATGATATAAGAAGTGCAACAAGAATCTGTGTTGATGGTGAATGAAGGAGAAATAGTGCAACAAACAAATATTTAAATATATATCTATAAAATTCAGCATAAATAATTAGGGGTGTAAATTCAAACCGATAAACCGAAAAATCGGTTCGGACCGGACCGGTTTTACCGATTTTGAACTGGTCCGGTCGGGGACCAGTTCTTAGAATGTGAAAACCGGCCAATTCCGGTCCAGTTCCGGTTTAGGAATTTTTTAGACCAGACCGGACCGATTGATAAAAAAAATATAAAAAAAAATATTTTTATATATAAGTTTTATACAAAATATTATATATATATTAAATATTAATATATATAAGTTTTATATATAATATATAATTATAAATTTATACATTAAATGTTAATTTATAATTTCATATATATATTCATATATGAAATAATTTCATATTATAATTTATAAATTATTACATTAAATGTTAATACAATATTTAAGTTTATAAATAATACTAATAGTCTAATATAGACTATAGACTATAGTTATACTTATAATTAATACTAAAAGTTCATAACTAATACTAATATTAAATATATAATTTATAACTAATACTAATATATAACTTATAACTATACTAATAGTCTTAAAAAAATCAGAAAACCGACAAGACCGGACTGAAAACCGGTAAAACCGAAAGTACCGGTTTAGGAGAGTAACCGGTGCGTAATCGGTTTTGAAAAATACAAAATCAGTACATACCGGTTCGGTCTTAAATTTTATCCAAAACTGGACCGGACCGGACCGGTTACACCCCTATAAATAATGGTCTGTGCATTACGCGAATTATAGGCTCGTAATAAATAATAGTGAATTATTTATACTCGTAAAAATATTCTATTATCCAAACTAACCCTTAAATGTATCTCATGAGCAATACTACGTACAATCTCTAAATGGAGACTGCATTATAAGTTTAGTTAATTTTATTTTTAAATTTTTTTAAAATTACAATAATATCTTTATTAAAATGATATATTTTTTTCATTTAATAAAGAACTTATACATACAATCTCCATTTAAAAATTACAAATAAAATTTCTCATATGCCAATCTATTTTAGACATTAGATAGAATTGATAAATATTATTATTTATAATTTAACTCGTATCATCCATACACCTCGAAGGCTCGTTAGAAAAGCGGGTGCAATGCGTATGCGTAGTAGGTACAACTGTTTTTTATATTTTTGTGAGTGCTGAGTGCTGACGCCGAACTGATTATAATCGAGTTAGGTGGCTGATTAGTTTTTATTTCCCTCGATTTCTCAGCCGCTCTGTCCCTTCTTCTTCTAGCTATCTTCTTAATTTCTTTCCGTCCTGAGAAACTAATTTGAGAGGACTCCTCCAAACATGCTTTCGGTTCGCTCAATCTTTGGTCCCCGGCTGAGAAGCTCAATGCTCCTACTGCAATCTTCTACGGCTTCGTATTCTGCTTCTTCGGCTGCTGCTATTCAAGCTGAGCGAACGATAAGTGAAGGTCCTAGGAATGACTGGACCCGAGACGAGATCAAGTCCATCTACGATTCTCCTGTCCTCGATCTCCTCTTCCATGGAGTCGGTGCCAATTATCTCTCTCCCTCTGTTTTTTTTCTTCTTCTTCTTTTTTTTTTTTTTGTTCTGTTTGTTTTTGTCTAAGTTTGGAATGCATTGCTTGGATCCCTGGAAAATCAATGAAAAACAGGAATACGATTTTTCTATCCCGTTATTTTGCCGTATTTGTGACAGTGTGAGTTTCTTGTTGGAGTCGGCTCTTCATTTGTTTGCCAGAAAGATACAACAAAGAGAATGAAAATGAGAATTCTCAGCTGTAACTGTGTACATTCGTTTTATTTCTTCTGGGAAGAGTGGACGAAAGATATATGCTTTTCCATCTTGTCGATTTTGTTTTAGTTGGGCTGCTGAGAAAATGCAAGAAAGCCGTGAATAGTGCTTTAAACAATCAGTTATGCGCAATTTTCCAGGACGCGCAGTTTTCTTTACTTGAGCAAATGTTGTATTAAAATTAAAACCCCTAGGGGTTGGCTCGAGTGGTAAGGGCCTTGGGCTTGGTTATGCTCCCCATGTCTAAGGTTCAAATCCACAATCAATCTGTAGGGGCCATCGGGCTCGGAGATTGTCCCTTTTGAATTACCTGAGGTGCATTTGGAGGAAACTCCTTGCCGAGGGCTTGTGCACTCCCGGAATTAGTCAGGACGCTGTTCCTGGACATCCAATTCCAATAAAAAAAAAAAAATTCTGCTATTCATAATAGTATCAAATTTTTTTTTTTTGGTTGCTGATAAGATTTATGCCTGTTTTTGTTTACTCTTTTGGAAAGAGTGAGAAGAATAACCTCTCATGCCGTGCGCTATGAACATAATATGCAACTTCTACCCTGTGCAAGTCGACTCTTTTGTTTAATTATAAAAAGAATTTGCGTATATTGCCAGCCCTATTTGCATTTAGGGTTCGTTCTTTCCCAATTCTGTGTCTCATTTGAACAAAAAAAATATGTGTTTTATTACCGTTATCTACTAATTTTTTTTTTTGATAAGTAACTAATTTAAAGTACTACGATTATAATCCTTCAAGTGAAAATTCTTGCTTTGTTAGGCTCAAGTTCATAGACATGCTCACAACTTTAGGGAAGTGCAGCAGTGTACTCTCCTCTCTATCAAGACAGGTGGATGTAGTGAAGATTGCTCGTATTGTCCTCAATCCTCTAGATATGACACAGGACTGAAGGCACAAAAGCTTATGACCAAGGAAGCTGTTATGCAGGCAGCAAGAAAGGTCAAATTTCTGTCTTTGGATGCTTTGCACTGCCCTTGAAAGTTTAGTTCTCCAATATAATTATGATTGAGTACTAGTTTTGGTATGCTAGGATCTTACTCATATCCTAATTGTTTTACTAGAAGCCAATATTTGTAACACTGTTTTACTAGAAGATAACAATGTTTTACGGAAGCAATATTGCAACATTGTGGTACTGGAAGATTACAATGTTTACCAAAGCGATGTTGCAACATTGTTTTACTAGAAGCTATAGGCATATCTTTTCCACTGATGATCACGTTTAACGTAATATACTTCTCACCTCTGGCTATGCATCTGAGTTTTATTTTGACCTTATGAATGTAATGTCTTGGTAGGATTTTTTTTTTTTTTTTTTTAATTTTTATAAGTAAACGATTGTATTGATAAGGATAGGCATAACCCAAGTGCACAAGATGGTATACTAGAGGTAACACATATCTAGAAGAAGCAATGGAAACATGAAAATCATGAACATCAGGGCCATTAAAATCTATAGCTATGGCCCATAGAAATAAAGTCCTAATAAAAAGAGATCTAAGTTCCTCTATCGTGCGCTCCTTGTCTTTGAACGTCCGGTCATTTCACTCCTACCACAAGCACCACTATAATACGTATAGGAACCATCTTCCAAACAGCTTTGGTAGTTATTTTAATTAGGTAGATTGAATAGTTCAATCAAACTTTCATAACTTACAAGCAAAACATAATAAAGGGCCTCACAAATTATATCTTTTTTTTATAAGTAAAAAGAATTTATTCATAATGGCAAAGTAGGCATAGCCCAAGTACACATGAATATACAAGAGGAAACACCTAGTTAAGAGGAAGAAATAGATACAAGGAAATCATGAAAATCAATCCCATTGAAGTCAATAGTTTTATCCCACAGGAATAATGTATTAAAAAGGAACAATCTAATCTCCTCCAGTAAACCTCACAAATTATAGATTGATATAATTGGTTTGAGTTATTAAAACTGCAAAGCTTTGACTTGTTATCTACTTCTCTCCTAGGCAGCATAACCAGATGGCACTGCTTTATGATCCACTTCCTATGGATCAGATGATTATATTCTCCCTTTGGATGTGATAGAATTCATATCAAATATTGCTAAAATCCTTCTATTGCACATAATCTGTTGCCCTTTTGTGGAGCATCATTTGGAAATATTGTCATCTATTGGCAGGCAAAAGAGGCTGGTAGCACGCGTTTTTGCATGGGTGCTGCGTGGAGGGACACTATTGGAAGAAAGACCAACTTCACCCATATCCTAGAATACGTAAAAGAAATAAGGTAAGAGAACATCATTGGAAATTCTAAACACAAACGAAATAGGGCCATTTTATACTCATAAGTAAAATATGAGTTTCCTATAGCGCTAAAGAACTTGGACCCTTATTTACTCTATTATGTGACATAGCTGCATTTAGAGTCTTGAAGTCTTTTGGGTGATGTAATATGAATTCTATAAAGATTCCAGGATTGTATCCACCTCTTTGATAAAAAATAAAAGGTCATTTAAACAATATGCAATGGAACTTGTTATGTTACTTCTAGAAGATGCTGCAAGATGATTTAATTCGGACTCATTCAATAGGAGCATTTTTTTTTAGAAGGAAGATTAATACTTTGATCTTTGACAGTAACTGCATTGTTTAGGGATCTGTGGTTCTCCTAAATTGCAAACTTATGGTCGTCATGCATGGTCACTTAAATTTCATTGAAATCATAATGGGATGGAATGCGTTTTGAAACATTTAAGCTTCCCATATAGTGGAAGAGACCAGTTTTTTAGAGTTTTGATGTTCAAGTAATGACCAGCCTTAGTGCATATAGTTGGCCAAAGGGATTAGAAGTGAGTTACTTTAAGAAAAGTCGTTAGAATGATATTTAGAAACTACCTAAATATGTTTAAATTTTGGTCTAGAATATGGTCTTAATTAACCATTGACAATTCAGTATTTGAAGTCATGTTTCATAATTGATTACCACTTTTTTAATCCTCCTTTCATTGAAAGAATAATATTGGTTGTTTCTGTAGTTTACTAGGAACCACTTCATTCAGTGGACTGGTTCATAACTTTAGTAAAGTACATCAGACAGTTTTTTCTTGTCTTAATTTTGTGGAAAAGCCTGTCAATAATGAGCTTATCTCTAAATGTGTCTTTTTTTTTTTTTTTTTAAATTTAAAATTTTTATCTTTTATGTTTACCTCACAGTAATACATGGACCACCTCAAAATAATACTTGGGAAATTATTATTATTGTTGTTTGTTGGATTTTTTCTCAATATGAGTTACAAGTGTCTTAGTTCAGTTTCTATTTCGCTTAAGAAAAACAAAAAGAGAATAAAGATCTTCAAGATGGTTGCTAATGGTTTCCAAACAAACATATACACATGCATTTAACCTGCTTCGGGCCTGTAATTTTCAAACTCACATCCAACCTTGTACAATTTTGAATTTATGGCATTTGTGGGTTTCAGCTATCATTTGGTGATAATTTCAGCTATCATTGTGTTACATGCTTTTCTTCCATCATCTTGTTAAAATATGTCAGTGGTATCTCTCATGTTCCAGGGATATGGGAATGGAGGTGTGCTGCACCTTGGGCATGCTAGAGGAGAAGCAAGCTGTAGAACTCAAGAAGGCTGGCCTGACAGCTTATAATCACAATCTTGATACATCGAGGGAATACTATCCAAATGTCATCACCACAAGGACTTATGATGAGCGCCTAGACACCCTTCAGTTTGTCCGTGATGCAGGGATTAATGTCTGTTCAGGTATTTTAAGTTAAACTCTTAAATGCGTTGTTATCAAGCATATATAATGCAGAAATTGATGGTTGTCTAGCCAAATTTATGCATTAAATTTATTCTGCTGCTTTCTTCTCCTCCTCTACTTCATTTTCTTCTTGTTCTTCTTCTTCTTTGAAAAGCAAACAAAATTTCATAAAATCACAAAAGGGGGCAATTGTTGACACCAGTGTGCCCTCACATAATGGAAGATTACATGCCGTTCTAGGAATGTACAGGTGTTAGGACAGCAATTTGTGTGCCTGAGGTCAACTGGCGAGAGATTATTTATTATCTTTCTATTTATCTATTTTAATTTCTTCCCCAAACGGAGTTGATTTGGTTCCCTAATTTAGTAATCACCCAATATTAAGAGATTGTTCAAACAGTCTTCCTACATGCTTCCCACGATGCTCTTGAAAGCCCTGAGGATGGACATTGTTTAAACACCATTCCCATGATCTTCTTGTGATGCAGTTTGGAATTCTCAGAAGGATACTGTACAATAAAGCATCATTCAATGCATCTTCGAGCACAAATTTGGGTGATTTCATCAGTTTGCTTATTTAGGGATTTCTATCTGTTTTCTTAAAAGTTTGTGAAGCTTAGCCATTAGGCACGAACATTGAGTGTTAGTGAATGAAAATTTACGCTTTTGGATTTTCAGAATAAGGCTTTCTTCTTTGATTGTACTAGATTTCCATAGAGCAGTGAGCGTGTATACTTTGTATCCCTTTGATGGGCTTCCATCGGATGGTGAGCTTGTTTCTCTTGAGTGGTGCTTGTGTTTCCTTCTCATTCTCTATTTGTCCACCATCAAGTTGGTATCATAGCTTTGTTTCATGGCTGGTTGTGATCACTGTGTGACGGATGTTGAAGGGGCAGCCCGTGAACTTAGCTTTCCATAGAGCAGTGAGCGTGTATACTTTGTATCCCTTTGATGGGCTTCCATTGGATGGTGAGCTTGTTTCTCTTGAGTGGTGCTTGTGTTTCCTTCTCATTCTCTATTTGTCCACCATCAAGTTGGTATCATAGCTTTGTTTCATGGCTGGTTGTGATCACTGTGTGACGGATGTTGAAGGGGCAGCCCGTGAACTTAGCTTTGCAATGTTGAGGTGGACAACAGTAGACACATACAATAACTCCGGTTGTGTTTAGTGTGCTATACATCGAGTGCTGGATGTTCGTTTTGTCATCATGCTCGTTGACTGAGTGATTAGTATATCGTTTGGAAACATCCTGCGTTTAAACTGGGCCCTGGTTTGGCATGTTTGGGGGAAGAAAAAAATTAACGACTGGTGGGAATGCAATGCAAATTTACCAGATAATCGGTACTGCAGGAAGTAGAAAACAAACAAGGAAAGGAACTTGGTCCGAGTGACATACAGCCACAGGTCCTGTAAATTCATTTTCCGATGGCTGCATCTCAGTCCCAGACTAGCTTGGAATGCTCTATCACTTCGAATTCAAGGAAAAAGTATAATTTTTTTTTCTAGGACGAGATTATGATATCAAGACTGACATTTTGGAGTTTGAAGGGGGAATTCATAATGACGAATTAATTTCTTGTCCTAATACCATTGAGATTTTTTTTTTCCTTACAATGATGTTTTGGAATGTCACAAGGTGAAGATTGTGATTTCAAACTGAATAAGCATGTGTTGATATGGCAGGAACACAGCCTGTGAGAGGAAAAGTTGAATTGCAACGTGGAAAAAGATGAAGAAGAAATTTCGACCTGAAAATTGTAGGCAAGACTTAAAATTTTTTTGTAAATTCAAGCAAGTAGAATTGTATATAGAAGACTGTACTTCTGGGTTGTATATCCTAGGAGCAATGTGGTATCTTGGAGAGCTTTGAATTGAGATATGTCATGTTGTACAGCTCTAAACTTTTTGGACCTACAATGTGGTTTCTTATCTTGTAATAAAGGTAGAGAGACAGCTTATGAAATCATGTGGGAATAGCTTTCGATCTTTAAACTGTGACAATGCTTTGAACTGGGGGAATCTTTTCATGCCAAAGCCTCCTTTGTTAAAGACTTATGTATCTAGTGTACCTCATAAGTCAGATGTTGTAGCTGTTTATAGTCCTTCAAATTCTTACTTTAGGTGGTGTTTCAAATGTCAAGGATTTGGTGATATAGCTGCCGATTGCCCTAATTAGAAAATAATCTCTTATGAGAGAACATATAGAAGACGAGGGTGATTTAGACTTACCTATAGTCAAAGAGGATTTGAATGAAGAAGAAGGGATCACTTTTATCGATCATGGAGAGTCTCTAGTTACCTACTGAAGATTCAGTGCATCCGATGTAGACAAAGATGATTGGATCTGAAACAATATCTTCTGTATAAAGTTTACTTCTCATTAAAGTTTTTTTACATGATATGATGGAATTTGGAAACACTTGTGTCATCAAAGATGGTGGACAACTTGAAACTTACGAAGACAGAAGAAGCATCATCATTCTTACAAGCTTTTCAGACTTTGCAGGGAAAGGAAGTAAGAGTTCTTAGAAGATGCTTAGTTCAATTTCCCATCGGCTAAACAATAAAGATGAGATGTTATGTGATGTTGTTTTGACGGATGCATGTCATTTGCTTCTTGGCCCCTTTGGTAGTATGATAAAACATGCATCCGTTTCTTGGCCCCATTGGTGGTATGATAAAAGTTATCTACAATGAGTTTAAGAATACATATTGTTTTGTTAAAGAAGTGATGGGTTTTGGGGCATATGGAAGTCAAGAGATGTTCTTAGCCTTCTAACAGGTGGAGAACCATACTCTTAAATTTCGAAATTGGAAAGGCAATGGATGCAGTTAGTGAAGTATTTTTGTTGTGATTTTGGAAGAGAATAGGGAAAATGAACCTCAGTTGGCTATAACATCAATGTTTCGAGATCTTCAGAATGTTGTACCAATAGAATTACCAAATAGATAGTTCGCCTGTGAGATATATCTGATGTTGCATTATTTTTTTTCTCCTTTTTATGAAGCCGAAATTGATTATGACTAAGGGGATGCTTGGGGAATGAGACGAGATGACAATTTTGTGAATAGAAGTGAAATAGTTTGAGTTAAAATGTTTTATTGGATTTTAGGAAACGAGAGAGAAAAAATTGAATAAAAAATATTATAGTTAAAATATTGTTCAAATATTATTTTTGTTTTGAAATTTGAAAAAGTAGTATTATTTTTTGTGTTTTGTTTGGAAGTTTGGGAAAGTTGTAATGATTACATGAAAAAGTTGAAGATTTGAAATTATAAAGTGTTTGTATTTTTGTGATGTTTGGGAAGAAAATTATGATAAATTTTGAGATGAGATGAAATGTTTCCCAAGCAGCCCCTAAGGGTTATCTCTGTCAACGCGGGCCCGGGGGGATTATGACACCGGTGTGTTGTGTAGTGTAAGATTACGTGGTATCCTGCAAACACATGGTGGATGGAATTGCATTTGGAGAGTTTGAAGTTATGAGATAGTGCTAATCTTGAAGAATGTACTAGGCCATCAATATAGTTGGCCATTTAATTTTTCTTCATTTGAATTTGTTTATTTTTTGTTCTTTTCGTTCTAAGTTATTTGGTGATACAGTGGTGGATAAGTTTGTTTGGACTGCTTCTCATAAAGGAACTATTCTGTACGCTATTTCTATGAGCTCCTTACCACTCAGGCTGGTAATCACTTTCCTTGTACGAGCATTTGGAGGAGTAAAGCGCCTCTTTAGTCTTTTATTTTTATTTTTTTTGGACTGCATCCTTAAGGAAGATCCTGATCATTGACAACCTAAGGAAATGTGGGTTTATTTTTTATTTTTTGATAAGTAAAAATATTATATATATCAATAGGAGTAGCCAAGTACACTGGATGTATACAAGAAAACACCTAACTCATACTAGAGAGCTCCTAATGACCCAAAAAGCCTGTGACAAACTACCCAAAATACATCAAGCCCAAGTTGGAATAAAACACATCTCCCCAACCCCAACCCATTGATTCCTGTAGACTAATACTCCACCCGAAACACTCTCTATGAGAACGTCTCCATTTTGCCTCCAACTGAAGGCAAGTCTATTTTCAAAGTCAAGAAAGTGATCGCTGCCTTCAACTCGACAAGCTGAGTTTCCATCTCCTTTAATGTTTTGTGCATCTCAACAAGTTGGTTCTGGGCTTGCGTGATCTGCAGACCACTTACATAGTTCTCCGCACTTTGAGTCATTGAAGCTTGACCCGTCTTCAAAACTGCCGCATATGATTGCCTCGCCAAGTTGATATTCTCATGATCGGATGTCCTCTTTTGGCTTTCCTTCCTTGACCCATCAACATCAAAGGAAAAAAACATATCCGCAACTCTGTGTAATTCAATAGCAAACTTCTCTTAGCCTTGACCTTCATACCCTTCAAGAATGACTACAACACTCCGTTGTTCGCCTCCACCATATTCGGTGACAGTTAGATACCTATCATGTACATTGGAGCATCGTTGAACCATGAATGCTCTGTTCCCTTCGCGCATATGTTTTGAGAATTCCAAATTTCTCCCTGCCTATAATAATGCTTCCACCGTGGCCGCCAACCATCCTATACCACTACGCCCCATTGCTAGAGACCTCCAAACCCTTCTGCTCCTACATAATTTTCAATGAGGACCTCCATGCTTCTGGTAAAAACTCAAAGGCCTTTGATTCCTCCCAAAAACGGACCATCGGACCCATATTAATTTCAAAGCTTTGGTATCAAATGCAGGGGCTTCCCCAGCTTCATTCCTGACGAATGTTCATGCAGAGATACAAGCACAACGCAAGACAGATCTGGTGCACCGAAGAACACGGCTGAAGAAATACGGGAATGACAAATCTTGGCACTGGAGTACTCCCAGCTGCAACTCTTTCTATGTTGATGGCATGACCAACGGAGTCGACGGTGAGTAGGTGATACCAGATCTGCACTGGTGAAATTGAACCAACCAAAAAATACGGTCATCGGAGGGGGATTGACGTTAGAGGGCCCTTAATGGATTCGCCGAAGCCCGTTTGACTTGTCTGTGGCGGTGGAGATGGCGGGAGCACAGGATCGACGGTCGATATTTGCCTCTGTAAAAACGACGGAACGGATTTTGCAAAAAAAAAAAAACCAGGTCGCCAAAGAGAGGACCTACGCTGGAAAGCCCTCAGGAAAGTTGCTGGGGCCCGTCAACCTTGTTTGTGCCAGCGGTGAGTTGTCTTGCCGGTCTAGGGTGGGTGAGGGTGGCGGCGTTATTTAGGTGCTCTAGGTTTTTCTCTCTCCTAGGTGCTCTCTGTGTCCACACATTGCTGTAATTTGTGGATTTCCACTTGATCTTCAAGCATATCCATTCTTTTGCCCTCTGTAGATATGCGCTAGAGAGAAAGCCTAGTTGGATCTTTTTTCCCCCTATTAGAACGCTCCCTGTGGGTTTATCCTTATTGGCTGGTGTTGTATGTGCAAAAATAGTGGTGAAACAATGGATCATTTTGTAACACTCCCTTCCCTTATGTTAGGAATGTCATGTACTTGCGTAAAAAAAAAAAAAGTCAGGCAAGAGACTTGCATAATTAAATAAAACACTGTTCATCACATGAAAGAGTTGATAAAATAAATTATATCTTAACCAAAACATAATCATAGTCCCAAACCAACTGAAATGAAAAAGATAATCATAAACTAGAATCCACTAAAGGTTCACTGGTCTACTCCTTCTAAGCCTGGCCCGCTTGCTCGTAATCATCATCATCCTCACATGGGTGGTTAAAAATATGAAATAAAACTAAAATGAATCGAAAATTCAGTAAGAAACTCATCACAATGTATACATAATAAATGTAAGGCTTTTCATAAAATTTTTCATGCGTGAGAGAACAAAATTCATGACTGTTTATACTGATGTCTATGCTATACATAACTTGTTTTGATTTATTTGAATTAACTAACTAATTTGACTGGCCAACACACTTAACCCTATGTGCAAGGTTGTGCATCGTCCCCACATCCCTCAGTAGTAACGGAAGTCGCCGAGTAGTATTCTGGCATACTACGGTCGATCACATTTGAGTCTGTGGCTTACACACCCACCCTGAATATGCATTGATGCCATGCATTTGAATGACCATCTGATTAAACTGTTTTGATCTTATCTTGCACTTGAATTTAAGAAAGCTTATGTGTCTTATATGACGTGAGATGCATGACATACATAATAACATAAATAACTGTAAAATGTTAAATCTGAACATGATGCAGAAAATTAACATGATTGTGTGCTATGATGAATGACATGCTTGCATATATTGTGACGTGTGAGATACATAAACATTGGCTCCCAAGAACTGGTTTTGATAATAATCTATCTAACTAATGTGCTAATCCTAATTTCTGATCAAATCACTTATCTCGTTGTGCTGCTTCCTGAATCTTACTCCGTAACTCGTGATCTATATGAAGCACTAAGAGTTACTAAATTTTCTAGAAAAAAGTATCGTAGCATTCTACTTAATTAAATACATATCATGGAATTTAATCTAATAAAATATTAAGTTATATACTAAAATTAGTAACTTCTAATATCGTATAATTATTTAAATAATAATATCATATCTAGTCTTTCAAATATAATCTAGTAGCATAATTAGACTTTATACCAATTTATAAAATAGGTTTAATCACATTCAACACGTTTACAAAAATAGAATTTAAACCCTTATAATCTACTGCTGTAAAGGTTTGTAAAAATTAATACTCAATAATATACTCAAAAATAGAATTTAAACCCTTATAATCTCCTGCTGTAAAGGCTTGTAAAAATTAATACTCAATAATATAATTTGAACTCTTGAGTATTTTCTGTAAAATAAAGTTTTTGGGCTAATATTTTCCAAAGTAAAACCAAGCCCATGTAAAAACAATACACAATTGTTTTCTGAAAAATATAACCAGGCCCAATCTGATTTAAAACGCAAGTCCGATTTAAAACCCAAGCCCAGCCCAACAACAAAATCAAGCCCAACATGAAATCAGCCTAATAAAAAGGGCATTTTGGGAGTTAGACATAAACATGCATGGGCGTTTTGGGATGGAAACAAAAAAGGAATATGAAATTACAAAACACTGGAAAGGCATAACCGTGCGATAGAGAGGAATTTCAGACTCATTGAAGGAGAAGAAGAGGTGTGGTGGAACTCAAGTGGCTGGGCTGAGGTCGATGGCGGTGGAAGTTTTTGTGGTTGCAGAGAATACATTGTTAGACCGAGAAGATGGTGGAGAAGGAGAGAGAGAGATCAGTGCTGCCAGACTCACCGAGAGTGAAGGAACCGTGCAACGGGCTGGTGGCTGGCTGAGAATCATGGTGGCACAACTGGTTGTTCCCTTCAAACGTGATGGTGAAATAGAGAGGGAGTAACTATTTGTTCCCGTCTACTTAGAGAGGGAGAAACACGATGGAAGAGGGAAGGGAGAGAGATCTTAGCATGGGCTTACTGGAGCGGCTTGAGGTGACGGGAAGTGGCTGACAGGCAATCTCTGCGGCTGACTGAGTGGTGTTCTGTCTCTTCTTGTGGCTGTCTATAGCGGGACAATGGCTTGATCTCGGGTAGTGTTTGGAGGAGGACGATGCGTCTTGGTGGTTTGTTGTGCATGGAAGAAGGCGTGCTCTGTTTTTGTTGCTTAAAACTGGGGCTTTTGACAATGATGGTATGGGTGGGGAAAATGTTGTTGGTGTGCATCGTCGGTTTTTTCGTGGTGGTGGAAGCTTAAATGTGGAGTTGCCGTGCATGTGCAGTGCTTCTTTCCTGTTGGGTGCAACAGTTTGGGTTGGCCTCCATCAACAGGTTGGACGGCAGCTTCGCGATTCACGTCCGTGGAGGAGGGAGGCTATTTGAGGTGGTTGCCGGTTGTGGCATGAAGAGAGGCTCCGTTTATGAGGCATGGAAGGGACTGAGTTACACTTACGGAAGGCTGGGAGGTTGATGCTATGTGTGAAGAGGTAGTGCGGCAACCCTAGGTTATGGGGAAGATGATGGCATGAGCATGGGCTACATGGGTATGTATGTGATGATTTTTCGATGCCCAACATGCCGGTTACAAAATAGGAAAATACAAATCGGGAAAAATCTTTAAGAGTGTAGAGGCGTGGAGAGAGGCTAAAAATCCCCAATCAACCAATAATAATAATACTAAGAAAATATAGAGCCCGTATGTTACAAACTCAATAATGCTTACCCAAAATTAGTCAATTAAACTTAATCTTGGCCCAATAAACTTATCCTTATAAAACCCTAATATCATTGGATCGGGTTGTTACACATTCACTTCGACATTTTGAGTTTGCCAGAGCCTCGTGTACTTACTTTTTCAGCAAAGTGGGATTAGCATGGGTTATGCCTGAGAGGATGGTTGATCTATTAGCTAGTTGGAGAGGGATTAAGTGCCCCAGATTGCAGTTCTGTGGAAGAAGGCTCCGATTTGTCTACTTTGGTGCATTTGGAGGGAAATGAATGGCTGAAATTTTGAGGATCGGGAGCCCTCTTTGGAAGAATTTAAGAGTTTTTTCTTGAAGACTAGACTTTATTTATGTGGGACATTGTTATAGATTTTAATGGTCTCAACTTTCATTATTTCCTTGTATCTGATTCTAGTTCCTAACTAGGAGTAATCTCTTGTATACTTCTTGTGCTTCGCCTATGCCTATTTCAATATCAATAAAATATCTTCTTACTTATAAAATAAAAAGTTAGCCCATATTGTTTCTTAATTTAATAATTTAATGCTATCCTTTAAACATGGTTCCGATAGTAGATCACCCTTTGAATGGTTTTCCCATGCACTTCCCATGATACTCTTGGGAACTTCCAAGATGAATAAAGTTTGAACACTCTCCCATGATGCGTTCTAGATACCTTGCAATGAAGTAGAAGGTGATCGACTATTTTCCCACTCTTATTACACTTACAACACCAATCAATTGCTACAATTTACTGCTACTCATAAAAAGATTACCATAGCTTGCCACTTCCTTATCCAAGGTAAGAATCTTTCCTATATTTGTCCATGCAGAAATGTTTTCTCTTAGATGTCTTTTCTTTTCTTTTTTTAATTGGCACCGGGTGTCTAGAACAGCGTCCCGACTAATCTCGGGGGTGTACAGGCCCTCGGCAAGGAGTTTTCTGCAAGTGCACCTCGAGTAATTCAAGGGGAAAGTCCCCTAGTCTGATGGCCCCTAGAGATTGTTTGCACTCAAGGGGATTTGAACCCTAGACCTAGAGGGAGCATACCCCCAGGCCTAGAGCTTTTATCACTTGAGCCAACCCCTAAGGGAGCTACTAAATAATCTTCCAAGGGAAAGGGGAGCTACTATGAGCACATAACACGTTGTACAATAACTTCAAGCACTCCTTTCTGTGTTGGACCCCAAACTAGTATATCCTCGCCATCTTATCACACTCAACTAGTTTAAAACCAGGTGAAGAACGATGTGAAGAGATCCACCTCCTAGTCATTAGCCTCTGAAAAAATTGACACTCCATAGATGAGAATCTTGCAAGAGTTGACAACAGTTTGCTACAACATCCTTAAAACAAAGCAATATTGAACAACTACAGGAAAGACATTTCAAGGACTAATCCCCACGCCACAAATCATGTTAAAAAAGAAAATCTGGGAAATTTAACCATATATGGTAAAGTGGGAGAAATACCCCCACCTCACAACTTTCTTATGCACACCAACACCAAAAGACCCATTGACCTGAAGAGGAGACTAAACTCCTTGCAAGCTCCCATACTTTGTGTCCACTAGCACTTCCAAAGGCTCTTTCTTTCAAAGACATAACACCATAGCCAATTCTCCAACAGAGCTCAGATAAAAAGAATTAAGTTTCGGAACCCTAGACCACCTCATTAACCAAGATGGACCTAATGCTCTGCACCCATACCTCCATAAAAAAATATTGTTGTAACCTCTATAGATGTTTGACCACTTGAGACATAAAATAGGTAGGAAAATTGGACAACATGCTCTTAATCAATGCAATTCAACTTGTATCTAGGTTTCAACATTTTTATACTTCCTGTGTACTTGGGCTTTGCCTTTTTACTTGTCATAATAAAATTTTCTTATTCATAAAAAAAAAATATCAATGCAATTCTACCACCCTTAGACAATAATAATTGCTTTCATCCCACAAGTGACAATCCATCTTTTCAATAATACCATACCAGATTAATTTGGCTACAAAGGAAGCTTGGAAGACCAAGGCCATAAATACCTTCAAAAGCCTACACAAATCCATTCTCTACATTCTTGAAGGAGCATGCAACCGAATAATCCCCAATACACTCCTCTATTCACAACCCTCTTATACCACATAACAAGACACCACCTGAGGCCCTCTAGAGGTAAGGAAAGTCCATCCAACATAGGACAGCCCCACAAACTTCTGACGAGGCTTCTATCAACCAATTTATGCTTTGTATCCTGTGTAGTCCTCCACCACGCATGCCAACCATCCCACGAACCAATGCTAGCTCTTTTACTACCTTTCTACTTCTTTTCACAATGTGGACAACATTGGCCCCATGCAATATGAATTCAAACTCACAAGTGTCCACCAGCAACTTCCTCTATCGCAGCTCTCAAAATTCGTTTCTTGCCCTATTCCAGATTGCCCATGACCACGAGGCCTTGGTGGTGGATCTTTTCTATAGCTTTCGTGGCTCTTTACAATGGAATGTTCGTACTAGAGTGTCTCAAGATCGGGAAAACTGAGGCTATTTCCAAACTTTTCAGCTTGCTGTACGCATCAATAATTGATAGTGATGAGGCAGATAAGATGGTTTGGTTTCATTGGGGTGTAGGAAGTTGTTCAATACTTGTACAAGGTTATGATAGATCAAAACCACAATCCTTTTTCCTTGGAAGTGCATATGGAAAAGCAAGGTGTCTCCCAAGTTTGCTTCTAAGTTTGGATTGCTGCTCTTGGGAAAATCCCGACCATAAACAATTTGAGAAAGAGGGGGCTTCTTGTTATGGATTTATGTATTGGCGCTATGCTGCTAAGAAGGTGGTGAAATTGTGGATCATTTATTACTTCACTCTAAGGTGCCAGAGTCTCATGAGATGGGTTCTTAGTCGGACTAGACTCGCGTGGATAATGCTTAGGAGAGTGGTGGATCTCCTTGCTAGTTGGAGCTTCAGGGTATCACTAAATTGCTCCAATGTGGAATGCGATTCCCTTATGTTTCAATGTTTGGCTGGAAAGGAATGGTTGGAGCTTGGACAATCAAGAAAGCTCTTTGGATGATAGACGTTTCTTCTTGCACACTTTATTCTTGTGGGCTTCTCAGTGGGGTTAGTTTCTAAGATTTTCTAATATCCATCTTTAGCTCCTAACTTGTAACTAGGTTTTCTCTATGTATATGCTTCCTGTGTACTTGGGCTTTGCCTATTTACTTGATCTAATAAAATCTTATTTTAACTATACAAAAATAAAGTATGTTATACTAGGGCTGAGCACCGACAGTTTCGGAGTTGGAGGTCGAATCCGACCTCCGACTCCGACTCCGACATGTAGAGAATCCGACTCCGATCCGACTTCGACTTGTCGGAGCGGTGTCGGATCGGAGTCGGATTTTTTGACTTTTTTTTTAATTTTTTTTAACTTCATATTTGACCCACTTTAAAAAAAAAATGTGGGCTTTCAAATTTCAAATTTCTCAAAATTACAATCCAAACTTATTAAACTTTTGATTATAATAAAAAATACAACTAAATAAAACAAGTAACATACTAACATCCATTCAAAAAATAAAAGGAAAGTCATATTTTTACATGTACTCCCATCGTCCATAATTCCATATCCACATCTAACTAATCACTACAATAAACAAATGCACCGTATACGAAATGAAGATTAAAAAAAAAAGCACCGTATAGTTACTATAGTATACTATTATAATTACTATGAATCTATTTTTAATTATATTATATATATATGATATATATTATTATATATGAATATTAAAAAAAAAAGGCACCGTATATGAAATGAAGATTCAAAATATAGTATTACTATTTTATATATAATATAGTATTAATATATTATACTATTAGTCTATTACTATATCTTATAGTATAATTACTAATACTATAGTATCATACTATTAGTATGTTAGTGATTTAATATTATATATATTAAATCTCTAATCTCTTATACTTGATATATATATTAATATATATAAATATTAGTAATACACTAATAGTATTAGTATATTAATATAGTTATGTTAATATTAATACACTAAATCACTGATTCACTATAGCTTATACTAATATAGTTATGTTAAATCACTATAACTAAAACTAATGTAGTTATACTAATCATTATAACTATATATAGTATTAATATCACTATTAGTATAATATATAGTATTAATAATATATAAATATTAGTATTAGTTAAAGTGGATTACTAATAGTATTAGTATTAGACCATAAATCTAATTAATATACTAATGTATATTAGTATTACTAATATATTTATCAAAAGGAATATGTTGAGAATTTATTAAGTCAAAAAATATAATTAATACAAGATATTGTTATATAAAATTTATATGAATAATACTTTAATTATTATTCATTAGTATTATATGTTATTCTAAATTTATAGATTAGTGTTTATCCATTAGTATTTCAAGTTGATGTTATTATGCATCTTAGTGTTTATAGTATATTATATATACATTAGTATTACATGTTATTATATTTATACATTAGTAATTTAGTGTTACAACTTACATCTAACATGGTAGTAATATTGTAAATTTGTAATAGTATGATATTTACATATAGTCATATACTAAACTATTATTATTTATTAGTCAATTTAGTCTATATATTATAGTATAAATATATTATTTAACTAGTATATTATTGAGTTTAACTAACTATATAAGATATAGTTGTATAAAATTTAAATGATTAATATATAGAAAAACACATATATTTTTATAAAATATGTATAAAATTGAAGGCGGAGTCGGAGGACCAAGTCGGAGGCGGAGGCGGATTGTCGGAGGCGGATCAGAGCGGAGTCGGAGTCGGTTCTTCAATGACTCTGACTCCGACTCCGACTTCCAATAGGGAAAAAACTCCGACTCCGACTCCGACTTGTCGGAGTCGGAGCGGAGCCAGAGCATAGTCGGATTGTCGGATTTTTGCTCAGCCCTATGTTATACGCAAGTTAAAAATATAATAACCAAAGTATGTGTCAAACTACATTCTCTACATTACCAACTAGGAGCATTTCTGAGTTAGCAAAATTCACATTCAAATTGGAAACTACTTTTAATCAAAGATATAAATTCTGCAAGTAGTGAAGATGATCGGGGTTTTCTTCAAAAAATATTAATGTGTATCCACAAATAAAAAATGGAAATACTTTTTTTTGATAAGTAAAAATATTATATATATAAAAAAGGAATAACCAAGTACACTGATGTATACAAGAAAACACCTTGCCCATTGACCCCAATGACCCAAAAAACCCGTGAAAAACAACCCAAAATACACTAAGCCCGACTCCAACCCCTTGTTTCCTGTAGAACTAAAACGCTACCTGAAAACCCAACCCCAACCTCTTATTTCCTCCTTTAGAACTAAAACTTCACAATGCCCTCCCTTTGGACTTCCCTCTAGTTGAGCTACCACCCTAAGTGTCGTAGTTGATTGCCCAATGAAGACCTTGTAACTCCTTGCTTTTCTTGAAACTTGATTTGGTTTCAAGCATGTGGCTTGCCTCAATCGCAGTGATTAGTTCTTTAAATTGGTCTTCACATCCTCCATGTGAAATTCCCACAAACTGCTGAATTTCGCTAACTTTAGGCAGAATCCAATCTGCTATTGTAGGAAGAGAGACCAAGGGAGCAACATTATCCCTAGACACAGCATCCAACTGCACTCCCGCCTCTGGACATTCCATTATACAAGGCACTAACGCCAAGCTCATTGGTTCTCCAGCAACTCCATCAGTTCTCTCCAATGGTTTCAGGCCCATTGGAGATTCTGGGGTGACAACAAGTTCCTTCACCTCTAGGGTGGTATTAGATTCTACATCTCTTTCAGACCTCGGCAGTACACAATTTTTGTTCAACTTCGACAAGGGAGCCATAGTTTCTTTAGGGACCAAGGGTGTAACAAGAGGCGAATGACATTCCATTACTAATGTCTCAACGTCGATACTGGATGTAGACCCCACTTCAAATATTCCAGATTTCCTTTTGACCCGCCATACTCTCCTCGATCCGGTTATGGGGACATGGCCGAATCCGATTTTCCGTTTTCCTTTAGAGTTTAAAGGGTTCGGGCCCGTCTTGTTTCTTACAACTCTGTTGTCTCTAGCTGAAATCAGGTCTATTTTCGTAGACAAGTAAGTTATTGCTGCCTTCAACTCGACCAGTTGGGTTTCCATTTCCTTTAAAGAATTGTGCATCTCTACAAGCGGGTCCTGAGTGGTGATTTGCAAACCCCCCTCATTCTGAAACCCCGAAGCATGACCCGTCTTCAAAGAGGTCGCATAGGATCGCCTCGACACCGAGAATGTACTTGGGTCTTTCCCTTCCAAGCTCTCTGTCGCGCCATCTATAGCCCCCTTGCATTTGAGTTGGGGGGACTGGCCCCCCTTCAGCACCTCTTTTTCCTTCCATAGGACTGGTCTTGCTGTGGGAAAAATCATGCAGTACCTCTCCCATCCTTCTCCAGCCATTGCCCCCCTCCTTGAGGATGAATATAAAATTCCTCCTCCCACCACCACCATACTCCTCCATCGCAATATAACGTCCTCGAGAATTTGAGCAGCGATGCGCTGTGAAAGTACGTCTACCTTCCCGGACAATGGAGTAAAAATCTTGTTTCTCATTTGTACACGCAGTCATGGCCTTAGCCAACCATTGTACTGTTGTTGAACCCAGAACCAATTTCAAAATCACCCTTCGACTCCTTTCAGTATTGCCCAACATGCTCCCCTCCTTCACGAGTGTAAAGGATTTAGATTCTATGATCAACCCCATAAAAGAAATCATTCTGAGCCCAAACAGCCCCAACACGTAGAAAGAACTTGGTCAGCAACCAAATGTCATCTTTCAGAAACCAGGTCTGTGCCGAAGGGAACCAGATCTGTGCTAGAGGGGGTCGCCGGCTGAAGGGAATAGAAAGATGCGGCTGTTGGTCGCCGACTCATCGTAGCCCTCTGAGGTAGCAGCACGGCCACTGGAGCGCTTTGGAAGGCAGCAGAAAAAGACCTAGCAAAAAATCAAGTCGCCGGCGGGATGACCATCGCCGAATGGCCCTCAGTGAGGTCGCCGGGGGCCGTCGTGTTAGGGACCTCGGTCAAGTCCCTAAACACCATGATCTCGACGCCTAGGATCTCCTTGAGATGACCGAAAGCCTGTTCCTCTCTTGCTTGATTCTCGAACAATGATGGTCAAGATTACCACTTTGGTAAGGTGAGGTTAGGTGTCTAGGCTTGAATTGATATATGGGATGATGGAAATGTTTGATGAAGTGTATGACTACAATGGTGGAAAGGGGCTCACGGCACTAGAGTGGAGCTAGGGTTGGCGCCACTTGGAACTTAGGTTTAGGGTTTGGAAAGGGTTGATAGACAGCTAGGGTTTACAATTAGGGTTTGGGGGTGTTGGACGGCCACAAGGTGTATGACTTGATTGGTTGATTGAGAGATTTTAGGAAGGGTTCCTAAAATCTTGGAACTCAATGTGGAAAGGGATATGGCTGGTTATGGGAAAGGATATGGTCAACTAAGGTTCCTAAATTATAGGAACACCAATATGGAAAGAAGAGTGGGCGGCTAGGTCAATAGTGATTGCCGAATTGAGTTGGATGATGGCAATGATCTTGTGTTCAGCTAGGGCAAAAAATGATGAGGCAAACAATTTATGGAAAGTTGACAAACACTAGGGTTGGTTGAAAATATGAATTGGATGGATTGGAAGAGTAAAATTGTGATGAACACCAAGAACACAATGAAGAACACTCAAGAACAAAAGCATAAAACACTTAAGAACTTGAATGAACAAATGAACAATAATGATAATTCAACACTTGATTCACGAATTGCACAAGAATTGAATAAACCTCATATATTGATAAACACAACTTGGATTCACGAATTGCACCAAGTTGCAAGAACAAGATAAATGAATCACACCTATTCAAAGAATTGCAATGTGTGATCTTCTCTTTGGGATTCATGGAATTCACTAATTTCACCCAAAAAGCCCAAGTGCAATGGCACCATTTATGATCTCTCAAACAATAGTCTTCCTTTAGGAAATTTGCCAAAAGATCCTAAGGCAAGTGAATGAAGTCCTATTTATAAGCAATTAAAATTTTGAAACCTCCAATAGGTCTCTTGGAAATAAATAATTAATTAAATCAAATAAATAAACATGATAGTGGCATGGACCAAGCTTGGTCGTGGCATGCATGGGCCCATGGTGGGCTAGGTTGGTGCATGGTGGTCTTCGGGCTGATCCATGGCTAACTGGTGCAGCATGGCTTGCTGATGATGAGCCATGTGTGTGTGCTGCATGGCCCAGGCTGGTGGCCTAGGCATTGGTTGCATGGCCCAAGCTGGAGGCTTGGGCGTTGAGGCTGCAAGGCATGGGCTGGAGCCATGTGCTGGATGGTATGCTTGGTGGGCATGCCTTTGGCCTGGCCTGCAAGGCACGGGCTGGAGCCGTGTGCTGCATGCCACTAACCTCGCTGGCATGCTGTATGGGGCTATGTGTGGGCGTGCGCGCTGGCTGGGTTGGCTGTGCAGTGCATGGGCACGCAGGGCCACGCGGCCCATAAGCTTGTGCATGGGCCTGTGCACTGGGACGCGCATGAGCGTGTGGGGCGTTGCTGTGTGCAATGCCGCGCGCATGGGCGCACGGTGCAGTGTTGCACGCATGAGTGCGAGGCGCATGCCTGCACGCATGGGCAGGCGCTCACTAACCTCTTTGGCCCGCATGCTGGGTACCCCGTGTGTGCCATCGCGTAGGCCAAGGCATGCATGCATGCTAGGCGCCCCGTGCGTGTCACCCCACGAGCCAAGGCATGCTTGTGGGCTAGCCAAGGTGCATGTCCCCACCATGACTAGGGTATGCGCAGCATCTCTAGAGGCCACTCGACGTGGGGGTCTTAACATGTCGGCCTTGTCTATGGAGGTGGTGAGGATGCCCTCGCCGGCAAGTGTGGTTGGATCTCGCGAAAATAAGCTCTGACAAGTAGTCTCGCTAAAAGAAGCTGTTTGCCAGAGAGGACAGACGCCAAGCGGCCCTCGGCGAGGATGCCGGGGTCCGTCGGCCATGTTTGTGACGGAGGTGAGGTGCTACTCTCCGATCAACGGTGGGTAATGGGTGGCGGCTGGATGGGTGTATTAGGGTTTACGAGGATCAGATGGGAGATACTAGTTACAGTATCTATTGATAAACAAATATCTATTGAACAGTAAGACTTGGCGATCTTCAAAGCATAAAAAACTATTTGGAAATACTAATCCCCTCACGATTTCTCGAACCCAAAAAAGAGCAGTAAAAAAACCCATATACTGTAGCATAGATCATCCTACTCAATGCCTCCATTACTAAAATAAATGGTAGAGGGGACAAGGAGTCCCCCTGTTTCTAATCCTCGAGTGCTATTGAAAAACCAAAATTGAAAAACACTGAGGAAATACAAATGCTATCAACTTATGTCACTTCTTCCTAGAGCCACATCTTCGCAACAAATAGACTAGGAAATTACAACTCACGTGATTATAGGCCTTTTCTATATCTAATTTACAAAGTATACCTGGCTCTCTTGAACTTACTCTACTGTCAAGGTGTCATTTGCATTGAAAACTGAATCATGAGTTTATTTTCCTTCAACAAAGGCATTTCATGAGTTGGAGATAACCTTTTCCAATACAGATTTTAGTCTTTGCATGGACCTTGATAATATGCTTTTAAGCATCACCCATGAGGAATAGGAAAGTCCTTGTTGTCAACAACTCGACTTCTTTGTAATAAAGGCAATGAAAGCAGCATTATGGTTCCTTTCAAATTTTCCTTCACCATGAAAATCATGGAAATCATTCATGATATCTTCTTTCACAACCTCCCAATGCACTCGAAAAAAGATAATAAGTAACCTTCTGGAGCTGGTGCCTTATCACCGTTAAGGTTTTCACCACCTCCAAAACCTCAGTTACCTTAAAGGATCTTTCCAACCAAAGGGCCTTGACCTGCACAAGTGTGGCAAAGGAAGTCCATTCAGCTCTGATCTCCAATTGAATTGTGTGATCAGTAGTCATTGAAGTATTGAAAGACACTGCACCATCAATAATGAAGGAAGCTATAGGATTATGCATTCTATTCTAATTTCATCTGATGAAAGAACTTTGTATATTTATTCCTATATTGTAGTAACAAAGCCCTCATTTTTGCCTCCAAGGCTTCAACACTCCTTCGTAAGGGTAGCCTTTTCAAATTATTTGACAAGTGTTGCCTTCCTTATTTTTGCCTTCCTTATTTTCTCTATGCGAGTCTCTCTTCTTAACTCATCAAGACATTTATTTTTCTTTTCTTTTCTTTTCTTTCTTTTTTTACCAGCATTACCAAACTCATAAATCAGCTTTCGAAGCTTTAAGTTTGCAAGCCAAAGTAGCTTGGAGAACCTTGGGAGTGGTAAGAAGTCCACCGTTGCTGAACTTTTTCCACAAAGTTTTCTGCTTCAACTGGATATTCTCAAACTTAAAGTATCATTACCACCCTAAAAACCCCCACAATCAAGAAGAATAGGGAAATGGTCCAGCAAATCCAAGTCAACTGCTTCTATGCCACTTCAAGAAAATGCACTTTCCACTTGGAGGAAATGAAGAATCTATCAATTTTGGACCAAGAAGGGATGTCTTGACAATTTGACCTAGTGTAAGTCCATCCAACCAGCGGCAAATCAATAAGGTTTTGCCAACAAAAAAAAGTCCTAAATCTAACATAGCTGGACACTATGATCATCACCTCGATTTTCACCAAGAAAGTTGATGACATTAAAATCTAAGGACTTGTTTGGGGAGTGAGATGAGATGAGAATTTTGTGAATAGTAGCAAAATAGTTTGTGAATAGTAGTGAGAGAGTTTGAGTTAAGTATTTTTTGGGTTTTGGGAAATGAGAGAGAAAAAGTTGAATAAAAAATATAAAGTTAAAATATAGTTTTATAATATTATTTTTGTTTGGAGATTTGAAAAAGTTGAATTGTTTTTTATTTTTTGTTTGAAAGTTTGGGAAAGTTGTAATGATTAGTTTGAAAATTTTGTATTTGAATGTTTGGGAAAGAGATGGGATGAGATGAGATGAGAATAGAATTTTTGGGATGAGATCTATTTCCAAAAAAGCCCTAAATCCCCACCCCCCACCCACAAGCACACCACGGCTAGTCCAACCAGCTAATTAGGCCAGCTAATTCATCTCATGGAAGGCTTCATGTATTATCAAAATATGGATCTTAGTGATGGATAATTTGAGGAAAAGCCATATTATGGTATTCGAATGGTGCTGTATGTGCAAGCAAATGGAAAAATATTGATATAGTTTGCTACACTGAGTTGGCAAAGACCTCTTGGGTTGCAGTTTTTAACTTCTTGTGGTGGCCACAGAACTTTAGAAGTTTGGTGGACGACCCCTCTATGCTTGATATGGTGTGTTGGGCAAGAATGCAGTGCCCAAAACTTTGAAGACAGAGAGGATGGAGATGGAGCTAACAGCCATATTTTTCAGCAATCTCTAAACGTCTCCAGCTTATTAGATTTGACGGAGGTTTTCTCCTTTTTTTTCGCCTTCTTGCTAGTTGGGTGAATCCTTTTGTATATACTTCCTGTGTACTTGAGTTGCACCCCTTTGTCTTCAATGAAACTTGCATTACTTATCCCCCAGAAATGCCCAATTGAAATTATCTTCAATGTCTCATAAAGAACATGAACTGGTAAACTCCCCTGCACAAGTATGAAGTTTTCCCATTATACTGCTATCCCATGCGAGCAAAATGCCATCTGAGGCGCTTTTGAATCCAAACAACACCAATCTACATGTTGGAGCTACCATTTATTGAATCACAATTAATTTAATAGGTCATTCTTCTCTCCAAGGTCCCTAGTATCAGGTTTGGGCCAAAAAGTGTCTTTAGAGCTCCTATTAGCTTCAATATCTGCAAACAAAGCCATGAGCTCCTCTTCATACCTTTCGCATGAAATTCTAACAAAATGACAAAATTATTTAACTTTCTGCAAGATTTAATCACAAGTACCAGAATCCCCATCTTGAAAGGAGGACAGACAATCAAAGGCTCACAGCACAGGGTTCCTCGTAGGTACAAAGATCCACAGAGAGGGAAAGAGTTTCTATAGGCAAATTACACTACCTTATTGTTCCTGAAGTAAACACAGCTACCAGAGGAAGAAACTACCCCATACATTGACTCAGCTACCAGAGAAGGAATCAATGAGTATCAAAGTCCTTCAAGACTCACGGTCCCCCTCTTCTAATTGTTGCCCTTTTGAAGGTCCTGACCATGTTTTGACATAATATGGTTCCTTGTACCATTGTGACAAACTTCGAAAGCCCCAGCACATCAAGGCTACTTGATAAAACCTTGCGAGGAATTGCAAATAGATATCCCCTCCCACCCCTAGGACATCCTTATTGGCACTATTTTTATCTTTGGCACCAGGTGTCAGGAATAAAGTCCCGATTAATCTAGTGGGTGCACAAACCCTCAGCAAAGAGTTTCCCCCAAGTGCACTTCGGGTAATTCAAGGGGAAATTCCTCCCGTCCGATAGCTCCTAGAAATTATTTGCACCCAAGGGTCAAACCATAGACCTGGAGGGAGCATACCACCAAGACCAAGGCTCTTACCACTTGAGCCAACCCCTAGAAGGAAGAAGGCTGTTTAAAGAGGGAAGAAGGTTGTTGGAAGTCATTACCTTATTCTTATCGGCAAAGGCCATTTCAGGCATCTCCTTTGAGACAAGCTGATTCAATAGGAACAATCTGCATGTCATTGGTCTCTAACAATTATGGTTGGTCATTGGCACTTTGAAGGGACAATGGTAGGTTTCAGATGACGATCTGGTTCCCACAACTGAGTTTTGACCCAACATTTAACTCTCAGGCTAGACTAGGTCGATTCTTTATCTTAACTGATAATTGGACCTTCTTCTTTTGAAGGGAGTGAGCTCCACTTTATGGGCCCTCTAACTTACAGCCATGTGCTGTGCAGCTGCTGCAAAATGAATGAAGTTCTTCGAGCTTTCTCCTCCAGCGGCTTACATAGTGGTTGGCCTTATAAAGCTCAAGTAGCAAAGCTTCCTTGTCTTGCTACGGGCAAGTTTAACCTTCCTCGTTTATGAAAGCAGGTTGGATAGAATAGTATTTTGCAGAGCAGCCCAATTGCAGCTTAGAGAGACTAGAGGTATGGGTTTGGACATATAACCTGGCTTAACCCGTAAGTCTTTAGTCCCAAATTTGGCCTTTCTAAAACCTGATCCACCTCCCTTCTCAACTACACAAGCTGTCTTTGTACAGTAATCATTGTGCTTATAAAACTTGTCTCCACTCTTTCCTCCAATGTGACTCCCTCAGAGGAAGCCAAGGGGGCTTCTGCAATGGCTTTTTCAACTGTCATTTTAAATTTTTTGAAATTGGCATTTTTGCTACACTACCCACTGGAGTCTCATTATCTTTCACATGCTGCCCCTGTGCTAAATTACTGACTGTTGGGTGTTGCTCAGCCCTGCTAACACCTCTGTGTACGATGGAGCTCCTTCCTCAATGTGCCCATTTTTATTCTGCCCGCAATTACAGTACCTACACCCCCCAAAAACAAATTCCACCACAAAACTAGTGAGAAGACTGCGGTTTAGACCCAGCACCAATGGACAACTGGAAGAAGGCTCTCACATGCCACAGCTCAATGCACAGAAGGCTTTCCAGCCCTTTCTATCCGTTCCTTTAGAGGTAATTATCAATCTTCTTTGACTACCTCTACCATACTTCCCCACAAGGGCCAGAAACTGACCATACCTGTTGAACACTGATTAAGAATGGATGCTCTATTTCCTAGCTAAGAGGATCTCACAAATTCCATTCGCTTCTCTGCTTGAGGCAAGTTTTCCACTGAAGAAATAAACCTTGAAACACTAAAGTTTACCTAGGACATCGATTAGCATTTACCCTATTATTTTTAGTGATGGGACCCACAAAAATTCCTTCCTCTACCTCCATCTCAAATAACTTTGGTTCAATGAAACCATATTCAACAACCTCATTGCATAAGTAGATTTTTGAATAAACAAAGAAAAAAAACCAAAGCTGATAAAATTTGTGTAAAATATACACCAGCAAAAAATATGGAAAGAAAAATAGAGGCGAACAGAGAATCGTTGCAGATAGGGAGTCACCAAGGAGAGGGAGAGAGTATCAGATTATTCATTCTCTATGTATGAATTGTAAAGCAGATTACTGTTTTATCACAGTGTGTCACTTCCCAAGAGGCATAGAGAATGCATTACATGTGCCAAGTCAGCACATTGGCTTCTTGAAGTCTAGTTCCATATTGATTGAATAGTAACTCACCTAAGTGAGCTGGGGGTTAAACTTGACACCAAAATCTTGCCTCGTTTGTTTTTGCAGATAAGATGAGATGAGATGAGATTGGTTGAGATTAAAGTTAAATGTTGAATAAAATATTGTTAGAATATATTTTTTTAATATTATTTTTATTTTGGGATTTGAAAAAGTTGAATTCTTTATTTTATTTTATGTGAAAATTTGAAAAAATTGTAATGATGAAATGAGTTGAGAGGAGTTGTGAAAACAAACGAGACCTAGTCTTCTCTCAATGGATGGTGCTTCTGCAGTATGAAGCATAAAATTTGTAGAAGGTGCCGGATTAAAAAGTTCTTATACCTTAAAAATCTTTAATCCAGATGCTTGAACAACCTTGTTTGTTGTCAGGTTAGACTCCTAGCCTTTAACTTGAGCTCCCTGTGTTTATAATCTTAAGCTGGAAAATATGATATACTCTTTGTTTTCTTTTAATAGGAGGAATAATAGGGCTTGGAGAAGCAGAAGAGGACCGAGTTGGTCTTTTACATACCTTGGCAACACTCCCTACTCACCCAGAAAGTGTTCCAATCAATGCATTGGTTGCAGTGAAAGGCACACCTCTTCAGGATGAGAAGGTAACTAAATCTAATTCTGTTCATCTTAAAATCTATAACATTGGTTATTACATCTAGCAATTCTTGTGCATTCTACGATTTGTATGTGGGTTGCATACTGAGCATGTAGAGCTTTTAAGGAAGTTCGAGATTTCAGTACTCAGATCTATTTGTTTTATCATATGTAGTTTGCATTAGGGCTTTATCATCAGGTAAGGAAGCATAAGTACGGTTATTTTATTAGAGATTATTTTGGAAGTTTGTCAGAGGTTATTTCGAAAGTAGATTCCCATGTGTTGAAGAATTGATCTCCTCTGAGTTTAGTCAAATGGAATGTGTTAAAAGTGGGATTATGTGAATTTTGTATAATCTATCTAATTTTGTGACAATATTCCTAAATGAGAATGGTAGTATTAGTAGTAATCCTGCAAATTGTTTTTTTTTTTTTTTAACAAGTAATCCTGCAAATTGTCATTGTCATTAAACTTTAAAGTGTGCACCATTAGTGTGGAAAACAGACAGGGAACTTCTAAAACAGCTGATTAATTGTGTAGTTATGTCACGTATTCATTATTCTAGCTAATATATATTCTTTGCTTTAACAACCTCTAGGAGTTGGCTCAAGTGGTAAGGGTCTTAATCTTGGTGGTATGCTCCCTTCAGATCTAAGATTTGAATCCTTGAATGCAAACAATTTCTAGGGACCACCTCTCATTGGTGTAATGTCAATGATTTACCTGATCCATATGCTGGGGTTGTGCTACTAGCTAAAAACATGTTACGTTTGCACAGTCTCCAAGATTCCCACCATAAAAATTATGTTCTTTGCATTGATGAGATCTGCACAAGTTTTCTCCATACCTTTTAGTGTTTTCAGCAGTGTAAAAGACTCGTTTTTTTTTCTCTTTGTTCAGCCAGTTGACGTTTGGGAGATGATTCGGATGATTGGAACAGCACGTATAGTGATGCCCAAAGCAATGGTCAGATTATCAGCTGGCAGAGTTCGGTTCTCCATGCCTGAGCAGGCATTATGCTTCCTTGCTGGTGCAAATTCAATCTTCACGGGCGAGAAGCTATTGACAACTCCTAATAATGATTTTGATGCTGATCAACTCATGTTCAAGGTGCTCGGACTCGTGCCTAAAGCACCCAGTTTTGGCGAGAATGCAGAAAAGGTCTATGAGACTGAGGAAGCCGTTTCGATTTAGGGTTAGAAAGAACCTTGTCAAAGCGAAGTGTACGTCTGTTTCTCAAAGAAAGTGTATGTCCATTCTTTTAGGAACGTGCCTCCCTGCTGTTATGGAGGAAGTAGAATACGACTTTTATCTCACAATTTTTGTTGTGGAATTAGAAGCTATATTCTGTCTCGTTAGCATTTCCAATTGGCAATGTTGGGCTCAGGTTAGGGCAAGGATTATTATAACACAGAGAGTCAGCATGTAGAGATCCATATTTCGGATGCTTAAGACAAACGAATGCAAAAATGCTGAGTGCATGAATGCATCCATCTTTTGGTCTCATTTGATCGTTGTGGGAGTGTGGATACTTCAACTATTAGTGCTTTGGCCTTTCAGACCATGTGTTTAGGATAAGGTTCGGGACCTAAAGTAGTTGTCTCTACATAACCACCAAATGAACTCATAAATGACATTTACACTTGTGCTCTAAAAATGACTGGTTAAAATGTGATAATGAGGCCAGTTTTGCATGGTCTTGAGTTAGGATTTTGATGGATTTGCAAAATAAGATCGTGCCAGTGGGTTGCCACTGCCCTCCCAACGTCTAAGTTAATTAGTCATAATGATCGTTAGGAGAGAACATTTGCATGAGTGTTGTGGTTCAATCTTTTTGTTGTTTTATCGATTTTCTTCTTCCCTTTGGATTTTCCCATACTTGGGCAACAATTTTTTGTACTATACGCTGTTTGCATGCATCAATGGAGAAGTTTAAAGGCGTTTTAATTAGGAAGATGATGCATATGGATTCATTCGTGGTGCTTGAACTTGAACACTTCTTCTTTGCGACTAACGATCATCTCTTGGTGTTTGGAAAGGAACTTGACGTATGTTATTGTTAGACAAAAATGGTCGGGACATAATTATTAGCACACAACTAGTGTACCACCATATAATAAAATATTATTTTTTGAAAAACTGTGTTGACTATTGCTTTGATTTTGGTATATTTCAATTTTTTAAAAAACATAATAATAGAGTTTTTACTCTTGCACAACTTTAGCACAATTATTATTTAAAAAAAGAATTCACTTTAATTAAATCACATCATCTAACAATCAACCGTTCAAGAGTACAGGAAAATTATATTTTGAACTTTATCCATTTTTCATAAAGATTTTTTTTTTCTTTAAAAAAATAAAAAAACCAGTTGAACCGAACCGGATGAATCTCAGACTGAGCAAATAAATTTTTCCTAGATAAGTATTCCTAGTGTTAATATCGTGTTTCGCACATTTTTTAGCCAGATTTCGACAACTCAGGTCTTCAAAACTTGGGCCTACAAAAGATGGGAAAAGAGGTAACTAGGAGAGGAGGCTTTGGGACCGAGGAATCTCTGATACTAAAGTTAGTAAATTCTCTTAAAAGTTTGTAAATAAGTGAAAGAGTTTAGGGATCAGAGAGAGTTTTCTTGTACTTGGGACTTGCTATTTATGCCATAAGTTTGGGGAACAAATCATGTCTGCCCTAATGGAGTCCGTGCCCTTCGACTGTTTCTTTTGTCAGAGTCCTTTAATGCAGCATGGCTCTGCGACGGCGTCATTAATGTGGCGTGTAGCTTGGGTAGTTGTATCATTAATGCGGCATAGTTTTCGGATTTCCCTCTCCTTGCTATAGTCCTTGGTGGTCCTTTGATGTCCCTCTTGTTAGAGGATCGAGGGTCTCCGTACATTACGCCTACTACACAGACAAACACTCAAGAGCTGGACACTACTCAAGGGGTTTCCAGGTCGATGAGTCTCATTCCCTGTAGCACGTTCCCTCATGCAGGTTGCGTCCGGAGGAGACTACCCATGGGCCGGGGTTGGAGATTTTATTTGTTTTGGGTTAGGCCTTCAGTTCTTGTTCCCTTAGTTGCTACTCTCAGGCCCGCTAGGACTGGGAGGGGGGATTTCTCTTACAATTATCCCGCTAATTCTCAACGGACGAGTACGGTGAGAATTATCACTACTTGAACCCGCCTTGTCGTTGAGGCCGAGATCCTTCCATTGACGTGTACGTGGTTCTGAAGTTCAGGGAAGCTCCTGTCGTTTGGTTACCCTTGTCACGTTTCTCCTCCATTCTTGTTGGCTCGTTTTTCAATAATTATAATGGCGTCTTTTCAAGTACAATAATGTTGAGGGTGCTAGGCGGCTCTTTGCCTTCGCGTCGCTTCGTGGATTGCATTTCTGGAATTCAAAGCATCTCATACTTCTCCCTTCTGTCATGGGGTGTGGGAGATCAACCGTTGCCTTTTCCCTATATAAATACGGTCAAGGTTAGAGCTCCCTTTCCTTTCATCGCGTTGTAGCTCTCTTGCCACCCCTGTTCTTCCAACGTCATTTTCCTTTGCTTATTCTCCTCTCCTTCCTTTACTACCTTATACTTCTACGTCGATGGCTTCTGAGAAATCCACTCAACCCAGGGCTTCCGACGGGGGTGATACCGACTCTAGGCCATCTTTCCTGGGCAGTAGTTGGCGTTCCAATGCCTCTGCGGTGATGCTGGCTTCATTGGCCCTCACTTACTAGGTGCCAGAATCGATGCTATTCGAGGTCCTTGGTCCACACGAGGGTGCCTTCGACGTTGGGGTCATTCTACACGAGTGACCCTATTTCATTCTATGTTTTCGTGCAACTTGTGGTTGCCTTTTCCTCACCCTGTTCGCAACTTGCTGGATCGCCTGGCCTAGCCCCCTCTCAACTGCATCCGAATGCTTGGAGGCTTTTGATTTGCTACAGCATCATTTGGCAGTGTGCTCTGCTAGAATTGGACTCGGACGACGCTGACCATACTGGTCGTGAGTTCCTCCTTACTCACAAGGTGCTACGGCAGAAAGGAAACATATGCAGTTTCAAGGCGGTACATGCCCTTGTTAACCTGAAGCTGAGGTATTGCAACATGAAAGACTAGTCTACGAAGTTCTTCTTTGTGTCTAGCCATGGGTGGGAGTTCTCAGTGAGTCAGGTGAGTCGTCACGAGTTCCCTATTTAGAAGAACTAGGGGAGGAAGACAAGGTGGTGTGCCTGACGGCTAGCTCTAATGAGGCGTGGAGCATTGTAGCCATTTGAGAATGGCTGCAGAAAAACCTCAATAGCGTCTTCTCGGAAGTCCTCTTTTCCGAGGATAGCCTAAGGAATTCTCTACCTCCCCTTAGCCACGTTCCCTTCGACGACAGGGTCTATTGCCCCGCCCCAGGTTACTCCTGCTCGACAGCATCCCTCGGACCCTTCTCCATGGGGCAAGGGGAAGAAGATTAGAGTGTATCCAGGCTGACAACTAGCCCCCTTCTGGGGCCCTGATTCCTCCTAGGTGGGAGTCAGCTACCCTCGAGGCCAGCCGTCCTGTAGCCTCGATGATGCTGGTGGAGGCGCCGATAGGACCTTTTTCCTAGGAATCCTTGGACACCTTGGTGGGAGGCCCTTTGGTTGATGCTTCCTTGTGCTACCCCTGCCGAGCAGTGCTACTAGCGTGCTCCCGACCGTGGGTGAAATAGATGCTCTATTCTGGGGAGTCTTTGGGGTCAAGATCCTCAGGCTGGCTATCGAGGAGTAGCGTTCTTTGAGGGTTCGCCTCCTTCTTCAGCTCACTCTATTGCCAATAGTTACTCCTTTGGGGACGAGGTCGAGGCTTGCTCGGGAGGTTTCAACGTTGCTAATGAGGGGGCAGTAGCGGCTACTTCCAGCAACCGTGTCGAGGAAGGGTGCAGTGCAGAAGGCGACTCCTTTTTAGATGTTGTTGTCGGCTCAGGTACGAGGAGTTAGCGCGAAAACCCGCCTACTCGGGCAGAGCACCCAATGAAGGGTGATTCCCTTCTAGATGTTTGTAGTCGGTTTTGATCTAAGAGGTTTGTGCGAATGTTCGCCTGCTCCAGCTGAGGCTGCTGTACAAATGTCCGTTGCTAAGGGCTCGGTAGAAGTTATCCCTCCTTTGTCTCGGCTGGAAACAAGAGGGAGCCATGCGGAGGCTATCAGCCAGGTCGTCAAGTGTTTGTCCGGCTTTTTCTACGAGGTTTGGCTATTTCTTTTTTTGCCATTTTTCTTTCTTTTGCTATTTTCTAATCTTCCTGTACTGATCGTTGCATGTCGGCCCTTTTTGTTGTCCGGGTACCTCTCAGCTGGGAAGGAAAGAGATCCCTGATGCTTTTCCAGAGCCAGTCGTTCCGATCATGCCCGAGCCTTCTATTCCAGAGCTGAGTGATCCTGCTCCTGACGTTCCTGGGATTGGTACTCCCGGGGTCAAGACCTGGCGTCGCCATGCCCTAGCTCCCTGGTGTTGTTGTGGCTCTTTTATTTTGTTCTTCCCTTTCTTTTCTTATTGCTGAATGTATATGCCTATATGTTGGTGCCCTGTGACTTGTATATAACTTCGATATTTCGTACTTTTGTCGTGCTGGGCTGCTTGTCTCTATTACCTTTCGCGCATTTCCTTTTTTTTTTTTTTGGTGGCCGGCCTAATGGAATTTGACATAGGAAATCGTAGGATTTGTGACTATAGCCGTCCGTTCATCCGTTTGCGCTATGTTTGTCCGCCCTCACTGGGTATTCATCCTCTCTAGACCTCCATGCAATCTTGCTTGATGAGATTTTGGTTTGCTTTGCTTTTCAACTTTCTATTGTGCTTAGCTGGTTTTAGTTGTATGTTGTCGTGATGAGCCACCTTACGTTTTATCTTGCTCTTTGTAACTATGCAGCTTTATGTTGTAACTGTGATAATTAATGATATCGCCTTATATCTTGCCGTGTCTGGCTATCTTTGTTCATCTTCCTTTACTGTCTCACTTTTCTCTCTTTTGTGATCGGCCTAGGGGGTTTGGCCGTAAGGATTCGCCACACAGGGCCTTAGGGTCCACCCTGCTAGTGTCTGGCTATGCATGTCAACCAGCTAGCCGTCGGCTTTCCTGTTCGCGTCAGTTTTCTCCGCCTTTGATGTGTAGTCTCTCCTGAGGCCTTAGCGAATTTTTTGACGAGGTCAAAGTTTCTCTGCATTGTCCTTGTGCCAATTTTTTTTTTTATTTTTTATTTTAATATTGTCCATCTTTTGGTTAGGCTTTACTTGCCTGATTCTTTTGTTCTTCCACTTTGCGTCGCCGTGCTTTACTTGGCCATACAGTCGTCTCTGTGCCCTTCTCGCATAGTTGAATGAGTAGGTCAGGCGGCTTTTTGCCGCGTTGATGGTCGAGGTCACGTGTTTGGGTAGTGGTTGGGCTGATCCTGCTCTCCAGCATGCGGAGACAAGGTGGTCTAGGGCTCGCTTGCCTCTTTGGTCCTTAGGGAGGTAAACTATCTGGGTAGTTTGGAACTATACCCATCTTCCTCCATTAGCATAGATCCATTCTTGGGGTAGTCGTGGGGCCGATCCCGCTCTCCGCTATGGGGAGATAAGGCGGCCTCGAGCTCGGCTTGCCTTCTTGTTCCATGGGGAGGTAAGGTATCTGGGTAGTTTGGAACTATACTCGTCTTCCTCCATTAGCATAAAGTCATTCTTTGGGTAGCCGTGGGGCCGATCCCGCTCTTCGCTCAGGGAGACAAGGCGGCCTAGGACTAGGATTGCCTCCTTGGTCCGTGGGGAGGTAAGTTGTCCAGACAGTTTGGAAATATACTTGTCTTCCTCCATTAGCATAGATTCATTCTTCGGGTAACTGTGGGGCCGGTCCCGCTCCTTGCCGCAGGGAGACAATTCGGCCTTGGGCGCCTCCTTGGTCCTCAAAAAGGTAAGCTGTCTGAGCAGTTTGGAATTATACCCATCTTCCTCCATTAGCATAGATTCATTCTTTGAGTAGCCGTGGAGCCAATCCTGCTCCCCGCCACAGGGAGACAAGGCAGCTTCGGGCTTGGCTGGCCTCCTTGGTCCTTGGGGAGGTAAGCTGTCCGAATAGTTTGGAACTGTACCCGTCTTCCTCCGTTAGCATTTTGTATTTTTTTTTTTGATAGAAAAGAACTTCATTTCATAAAGGCATAACACCTTGAGATAGGTTACAATAGTGTTGATCAATGAAAATTACATTCTCAATGAAAAGAGGTACACTATTCCACCAAATAAGCATATCTTCAATGGACCAAGCATGTCTTGCAAGTCGATGGGCAGCCTCATTTGTGAATCTACTGCAATATTGAAAGCTGCATTGAGGGAAAGTTTGCATTAATCCTTTTACCTCTACTACCACAGATCGTATAGCTGCATTTGACTCAGATGATCTATTAACCTCTTCAACTAGGAACAAACAGTCACTTTCAATTATCAGCTTTGGTATACCCAAGCTCATGCACAATTGAAGGCCTCTCAATAAAGCCACAACTTCAACTTGTTCTGGTTCCAGAGAAACAGATTCCACTCTACTACATGCCATAAGAATTTCACCCATATGGTTCCTCAAAACCGCGCCCATACCAGCTTTGTTTAAATAAAAAAAGAGAGCCCCATCAATGCTTAGCTTAAGAGAGTCTTCTGGAGGGGGTGACCATCTGTACACCATGTTTTTAGAAATATGGTTCCCCAACTGCTGTCTAACCACAACACTATGCAATTTCTTTGTAAAAGAAAATCTAATAACCTGCTGAGGTGGTAAAGCAATCTGTTCATGAACCATCTTGTTCCTTTTCAACCAAAAAGCCCAAACCATCAAGAAGAAATCCATCAGATCCTCAGAATTGCCCTTGAATAAAATATCCATTGCAGTAGTGAGAAGAGAGCTGATTTGGTCACCATTTTGGAGAACAAAAAACCTACTCATTAAAAAACCATAGGTGGAAGGGCATAATATCAACACATGCCTCAAATCCTCAAATGGATGTTGACAAAAGCAACATTTTCCTTCAATGTTCAGTTTTCTTTTGATCAGGTTTGCCTTTGTTGGTAAACAATCCTTACATGCCCTCCAAGCAAAAACCTTAACTTTATGAGGAACTTGTAACTTCCATAGAGTAGTCCAGAATTTTTTCATCAAAGCCCCATTAGAGGATTCCCCATGTTCTGATTCCAAGATAGTTTTAAAGAAACTGTAAGCACTTTTGACAGAAAAAGAACCTGACTTCTCATGTACCCACAGCCAATGATCAGCAGCACCAGTATGACTTGGATGCAATCTGAGAATAGCCTCCACCATGTTTGGATTGAAAAGAGCTCTAACCTTGGCAATATCCCACCATTTAGTACTTTGATCAATAAGAGAGAACACTTTATTGTCCAGCTGGCTACTATGTTCAGTACTCTGTTCATATCCCAGTGCTTGTCTCAAATTTCTAAATCCAGGGATCCAAACATCATTCAAAATATGGATTAAACTTCCATTTCCCACATTCCATCTGCCACCTTGCACTAGCAGCCTCTTTGCTTCCCAAATACCCCTCCAAGCATAGGAAGGATTTCCTCCAAGTGAAGCTGTCAACAGATTCCCATCAGAAAAATATCGAGCTGCATACATTTTATGGAATAAACTATCCTGATTTTGCAATAATCTCCAAGCTTGTTTTGCCAACAAAGCCATATTGAAAACCTCAAGCTCCTTGAACCCCATGCCTCCCACAAATTTCGAATTGCACATCTTCTTCCAGCTTAGCTAATGGATCTTTCTCTCCTCCTGCTTCTGACCCCACCAATATCTTGCCATCATACTCTCTATATCAGAGCAAAGCCTTGGTGGAAGCTTAAAACAACTCATGGCATAAGATGGAATTGCCATAGCTACTGCTTTAAGGAGGATCTCCTTACCCCCTTGAGAGAACATATTCCCCTTCCAACCTTGCAACTTGAGCCAAACTTTGTGCTTAATGCCTGCAAATGCCCTCGATTTGGACCTGCCCACCATAGTTGGCAGTTGAGTTGAGTTGACAAGCCCAAGGTACTTGTCATACTGTTGCAATTGAGTTGAGCACCAGAAATTCATAATAGCATGCCTGTTATGCTGATTCACATTAGCACTAAAAACCATTGCTGTTTTCTCTCTATTCAACTGCTGACCTGAGGCAACTTCATATTGCTCTAAAAGAGTTTGCAACCTTACATTTGTTTCCACATCAGCATTACAGAAAATCAAGCTATCATCTGCAAAAAGCAGAAGATTCAGTTTAGGAGCTCCACGACAAATCTGTAATCCAGTAACAGCATTAGTTCTTCCAGCCTCTCTCAAAAGGCTAATCAACCCTTCAGTACACAAGAGGAATAGATAAGGAGAAATAGGATCTCCTTGCCTCAACCCTCGAGAAGGAACAATAAGACCAGTAGGAGAGCCATTAATCAGAATTGAAAAAGTAGGAGTCCTCACACACATCATCACAAGCTGAATTAACTTCTCATGGAATCCTAACTTGCTCATAACAGATTCAATAAAACTCCATTCGACTCTATCATAAGCTTTGCTCATATCAAGCTTGATAGACATAAAACCTTTCTTTCCTTTCTTCTTTCTCTTCAAATAGTGTAAAACTTCATAGGCCACTAGTACATTATATGTGATGAGTCTGCCAGGTATGAAAGAGGACTGAGTATCTGAGATGATCATAGGTAACACTTGCTTGATTCTATTAGCAATGACCTTAGAAATTAGTTTATATGCAACATTACATAAACTAATTGGTCTAAGGTCGTTTACTGTTTGAGGACTCTTCTTCTTAGGGACCAGAGTAATGAAAGTGTGATTGACAGCTTGAGGCATTTCTCCATGATTCAAAACTTGTAGAACAGCATTTGTAATGGATGTACCAATGTCAGGCCAAAATTTCTGGAAAAAGAGAGGTGGCATACCATCAGGCCCTGGTGCTTTGTTGGGATGCATCTCTTTCAAAGCTTGAAGAACTTCAACAGCTGTGAAGGGTTTAATAAGTTCGACATTCATCTCAAAACTGACCTTCCTCTCCATTTTATCAAGAATCACTTCCTGATCTCTAGATCCTGCAGAAGTAACAATTAGTCTGTCACAATGCTCTCCCTCCTGCCAACAGCCACTGGCATCCATTAGTTTCGATAATCCATTCTTTCTCTTTCTTTGAGATGCTTTAGCATGGAAAAACTTAGTATTCTGATCCCCTTCTGCTAACCATAAAGCTCTTGATCTCTATTTCCACATTATCTCCTCCCTCTCCATCCATTTCTGAACTTCAACTAAAGCTTCATCAATCTCCTTTGTATTTAATGCTGTTGGAGCCTTACTTTGTTCCATGAAGAGTTTGTGCTTTGCTTCTTTCAGCTTGACCAGGACCTTACCAAACTTTGATTTGTTCCACCTTTGTAACTTACTGCTACAACTATAAATACAGTCCATAACACTCTGCATTCCATTTGAGGAAACTGCAGCAAGCCACTCCTGCTGTATAATTCTTGAACATTCAGTTTCACCAATCCACATTGCCTCAAACCTAAAAGGCTTAGCACCTCCTCGTCTTGACTGGGGGCCCTCCAGCTCAATCCATAGTGGGAGGTGATCAGAATAAGAGATGGAACCATGAGTGACTAAGGCTCTAGTGAACAGATTACACCAAGAGACATTTCCAAGGAATCTATCCAGTCTCTCATAAACACGAGCCATATCTTGTCTACCATTGCACCAAGTATATTGTGGACCACAGAAACCAAGGTCCCTTAACTCACAATCTAAAATCATTTGTTGGAAATCAACCATTTGTTGTTGTGGTCGATCTCTTCCCCCCCATTTTTCCTGTACTGATAAAATTTCATTGAAGTCCCCAAATACAAGCCAAGCCTCCTCAGGATACCTCCTCAAACTTCTTAGTAGATTCCAAGTTTCCATCCGTCTTGCAGTATCAGGTTGACCATATAGACCTGTCATGTACCAAGTTCATGTCATGTCAGTTACCATAGCATCAATATGTGATGCTGAATAACTCAGAATGGATAGAGGCACATCTTGCTTCCATAATAAAGCAAGGCCCCCACTTCTACCAACTGCATCAACAGTTAAGCAACAATTAAACTTAAATCTAACTCTATAGAATTCCATTTTTGCAGCATTCAGTTTTGTTTCTTGCAAAAACAAAACATCGGGATCTTCTCTTTTGAGTAAATCAGCAAGAGTACGAATATGACGAGGGTTCCCAAGCCCTCGTGTATTCCAACTAAGGATCTTCATTGAGCTCGGTGGGGCTGTGTTCCAGCCACCACTGCATCATGGGAAATGGAACCCTCCCTTCCATTATTACATGTAGTATTACTTTTACGTCTCTTAGAATTGCCAATAATCTCCAACACATCCTCCAACTCATGATGCCGTTTTGACCTCCCAGAGACACTTTCAGAAGGAGAATGGTGCACCTGAGACCTTAAAATTTGCCTCCATGTACGAGTCCCTCCATAAGACTTCCTCAACTCTACCTCTGCATTCAAAACTTCCTTCCCGCCAGAAATATTACCCATATTAGCCTTCACTGTTGAAATGTCACAATACCCTTCTGTCGAGATGCAACTGCATGGCCCTTAACTTTCACAGCAGTTACAAATTTCAACTTTTGTTGACTTTGCTCTGTTGCCATGCAACTCTCCATTACACCCTCATCAGTTACTAGTTTCATCTTATCGTGACTTTGATCAGTTGCCAAACTACTCGCCACCTTATCCGCATCAGTTACAAGACCCACCTTGCGAATCTCTTGTAACCGAACCTGACAAGTATCACAAGCTTGGCCATTATCCAAACTTTCCTCCACAATATCCGCCGCTCCCACGTTATCCTCAGAAGCAGTTACGTTTCGATCACTCGAAGATTCTCTGGTAGACTGGTCTGGCCCATGCTTCATCGGAGAACTACTACCATCATGGTTTCTCTGCCTCCTGTGTACATGTCCTCTATAATCACCAAAGTTCCCTGCACGCAACCAGGGACCATATGGAAACTTAGAGACTGAAAACTTGTCCATCAATGGCCTCCACTGATTACACTCATGATTATGACCAAGCGTACCACATATGTAGCAAAAATTTGGAAGTCGTTCATAAGAGAACCGAACCCAGAAGGGATTAGAAGATCCCACACAAACCTTCTTACCACGTAACAAGGGCTTAGTGACATCCAACTTAACCCTGATACGCAGGTACTCCCCCCAAGCCAGTGCATCCTTCTCCAAGTCGACCTCCACCACACTACCAACTTCCTTCCCTACTATGTGTCCCATCTTCCAGTTCCTAGCCATAATCGGGAGATCATGGATTCGAACCCAGAAGAGCGCCTCAAGGAAAGTAACCTGATGTACCAGCTGCAACCCATCCACCTCATTTGTGAGAACCAAGTGCTTATCAAAAGCCCAAGGTCCCTCTCTGAAAACGCGTTCTTTATCCCATGGATCCTCAAATTCAGCAATAAACAGATTAGCACTAACATCTCGAATGGAAATAGACTTACCAGGGCGCCATAGACGCTTCATAGTACTCTTAAACGCCTCCTTATTAAACTGTTTATCAGTGAACAGTTTAAACAACAGACATTTTTCACTTCTACCTAGCGCACCATCCAGAGACTCTTCATCCACTACCACGACTTCCTCTTCCTGATCAGTCAGGGATAGTTTTCCACACATCTTCTCAAGATCTTCCTCCATAGTTTCCACACACACTACCACACAAAATAGGTAAAAAAGTCAGTCCTGCACAGGGCAAGTAGGAAGCCTCTACTCAAGGAGCCCTCGAGAGGTAAACTTAGTCAGGCTCCTAAGTGTTAGCATTTTGTATTTGATTCTTGGTCAGAAGATAAAGATGCTATCATTATTTTTCTCATAAGGGCAGGGGTTAATTTTTTAAACCTGGGCCTCTTGGCCTAGGTTTTACAATGCTTGCTATTTTCTACCATGTCGTTGATGTCCGTGCTTCTCGCTATAGTATTCGGGCAGTCAATAGACTCGGCCCGCTATCCCCTGGGGAGAGGTCAAGACGCCTTAGGCTGACCTGCCTCTTTAACCCCTAATGAGTGTACAAAGTACACTCTAAATATCCTATTATTGCACTAAAATGCTAAAATGTGAATAGAAATAATAGAAATTAATATGTATTCTTGACCTGAGTTTCTATTTACTTTGGAATACTCCTAAGCAGATTTTTATGTTTAATTTCAGAGTCTATAAAAGAGTAAGTCCAAACCCAGTCAAATTCAAAGGACTTTCAAGTAGGCAAGATATTGGAACAACCTAAAAACTTTCAACGAGTGTAGGACTCTTCAAATAAGGATAATGATGGAGTTTAAGGGTAATTTGGATCAAGAGAAAAAGTCAGTCTGAAATTTGCTAGAAGACAACCTATACATACTTTAGTATTTTGATCATAAATTTCCGCTCAAATATCGGATTAATGAGATTCTTGATGCGTTGGAAATCTATCTTAAAGGGGCTACAAAGTTGTCTCTAATAAGAATTTTTAAATTCGAAATTCTGAAGCGCGTACGTGGCTGTCAAGATGAGCCTAAAATTTAAGCAATTTTGTATGCAAAAATATGAAGGCATTTCGGCTTTTTTTCCTATTTTATATAAGCATTTCATTAGCACGAAATTGAGAGTTCAAAAAGTGGAGACGGCTCAGTTTTGAAGAGGGGGAAATGAAATTAATTTCCATGGCCGCCGTTTGCTTTATTTTTCTCATGAGATTTTTGTTGTCCATTATATTTATGGGTAACTAAATTCTCAAGTAGGGCTAGGGATGAACTTGCACATTAGATAGTATTTTTAATTTATTTTTTATTTATGTATTTGATTTTGAATTACTAAAACTCTTTTATCTTATCATTCTCAGTTCATTGTTGATATTTTCTTCTCCAAATAATCATAGAATTTATTCTGTTTATGGATTCAGTCATGTTTTCTCTATTGAATGGATTAGCTCTTTGATTATATTTGGACCAATTATTTATCTATATTGATTTAATTCTTTGTTGTAATATTGCTTCCTAAGTATATTGTCGTCGTTGAATTTTCTCAATAGTGATAACAATTTACGTATTTTAAAAGTGGTGAATGATTTTCAAATGATTACATTTGGTTTAATCTTGGTTTATAAATCTATACATTCCGATTGAGAATTTTAGGAATTAAGTTCCCAATTGAGTTATTCAATGAATTAAGAATAATTAAAATACCAAATTTGTTCAAGGGATTCTCGACGCTTTAGTGTTTGTCAAATTTGAGTATTTTTTCTGTTAGTCACTTCGCTTCACTTTAATTTGCATTTAAAATTAATCTTTGTTCTCCATTAATCATATAATATTTTTTTTTGTTTCTTTGTTCATTTTACTATTCTTTTAATTTGTATCTCTGTGAAATCGACACTCCAAAACTGTATTTCAACTACTGCGTTATTCTTTGGGCATAAGCAAATTTTGGCGCCATTGTCGAGAAGAAGGTAGAAGAATTGCTAGATAGTTTTTCTTTTCAACAGTTTGTAAAGACGATAAATTCGTTCCTTCTTTTAGCTTGCTGCATTATCTTTTTTTCTTCTTTCTTTTTATAGTATTTTTATTTTTTAGTATTTTGTTACCTTGCATGCATAGTATAGAGACACATTAGGTAGATTTTCTTGTAGGCATGTGGAAGAGTTAGAATTAAATTTTTTTAAATCCTTTATTTGACAATTCATCTAGTCCCTAAGAAATGAATGAACACGAAAATCAACCCATTAGAACTCTTCATGATTACCTCCACCCTACATGCTTAGTCACACCATCATGCATCATGTTTCTAGCTAATACTCGCCAACTGGATTTTAAAACAGAGATGATACAAATACTCCCTATTTTTCATGGCTTGAAAAATGAAAATCCATATGTACACATTTGGGAGTTTGAGGAAGTAGTTGCAACTTTTCATAGTCAAAATACAACTGATGATGTTGTGAGACTTAAGTTCTTTCCTTTCTCCTTGAAGGATAGAGCTAAGAGTTGGCTATACTTGCTGAGACCACGATCTATTAGATCATGGAATGAGATGACTCAAGTCTTCTTTAATAAATATTTTTCCTAACATAAGACTAATGCTTTTAAAAAGGCAAATCTTCACCTTCGCACAAAAGAACAGTGAGACTTTGTATCAGTCTTGGGAGACATTTAAGGAGTTGTTGAATATGTGTCCTCACCATGAGTATGAGAATTGGCACTTAGTGAGCTATTTTTATGAGGGACTTACACCTAGAAAATGCCAATTTGTGGAGATGATATGTAATTGTGAGTTCTTACATAAAGATCCTGATGGACCATAGAATACCTCAATGAGTTTGCTGAAAAAGCTCACACTTGGACTGGACCTAGTGCTACTAAGAGCATAAATAGGTCACGACTTGCAAGAAATCTAAATGGTGGTGGAATTTACCATCTCAAGAAAGATGATAGCTTAAAGGCTAAGGCTAAAATGCTCACTAGGGAGCTAGATGTGTTAAAGACTAAGGACTAAAAGCCAACATATGTGGTTAATCATGTAGAGTCTTTTGGACCATGTTTTGTGTGTGGCGGGGTAGATCACCTCGCCCAAGAGTGTCCCACATTTGCTGAGATGAGAAGAATGTATGAGGAACAATGTAATGCCTTAAGTATGTACAATAAGCCTTTTACACCTTTCTCTGATACCTATAATCTAGGGTGGCGCAATCACCCCAATTTCAACTGGAAGTCTTGAAACCAGCAGCCTGCACAAGCCCCTAGATCATATCCTACACCTTCATTTTCTAGTAACTCCTTAGAAGATACTTTACTTGCTTTTATTGTGTCACAAAATAAAACTAATCAAAAGTTTGAATATTTGATTATGCAGGTTATTGAAGAAAATAAGGAGATAAAAAGCCATGTATCCAAGTTGATGAGCTCTTTGAGTGTGAATGAGCGTGGCAAGTTCCCTTCTCAAACTCAATCCACACGCCAAGGTCAACATATGGTTCACGAAAATTTGAAGGAGGTCAATGTCATTGTGACATGAAATGGTAAGTCCTTACACATCCTAACAACTGATAAACCAGAGGATATTGAAGAGGAACAAATCAATGATAGTGTTGAGTTGCCCAAGAAAGCTGAGGTAATCAAGAGCTCAGTTAAGATACCATTTCCTCATGCTTTAAAATCTGGTATGCAAAATTTGGATTCTAGCAATGAAATCTTGGAGAGCCTCATGCAGGTAAAGATCAATCTTCCTCTTTTGCATGTTATTAAATAAGTTCCTACTTATGCAAAAGTTATCAAAGATTTGTGTACAGTTAAGAGGAAGCATCATGTTAAGAAGACAACATTCCTGACAAAGCAAGTTAGTGCTCTAATTGAGTAGCGAATTCCTCCTAAGTACAAGGATCATGGTTGTCCAACCATTGCATGTAATATTGGAAATCATGAGTTTGGGTAAGTGTTGCTAGATTTAGGAGCTAGTATAAATTTGATGTCTTATTCCATTTATTTGCAGCTTGGTTTGGGTGAAATTAAGCCTACTTCTGTTGTGCTTTTATTGGTTGACCGTTCAGTTAAGAAACCAAGAGGGATAGTTGAGGATGTTTTAATCCAAATTGACAAGTTTTACTACCCTGTTGATTTTTTAGGTAGACCTTTCCTTGCTACGACTAATGAACTTATAAACTGCAGGAATGGGTTGATGAAACTATCTTTTGGAAACATGACCATGGAGGTCAACATATTCCACATCAATAATTAGCCTAGAGAGGATGATGAGTGCCACCAAACGTACATGATTGACACACTCATAGATAAGGGAGTTTACACAACTCATGATTATGATTCCATTGAATATTTTCTTGTTAATTCTGAGTTTGATACTATGAATGATTCATCTGATGTTGTTGATGTTTGTATTATTTTTTATGAATCTCAGGATTATGGCCCACATATTTGACAACTGGAATTTGAGGAGCTGTCTAAGAAAAGTGAAAAGTAGATTCCTTCAAGCATGGATAGTCTTAAATTGGAACTGAAGTCACTGTCGTCAAGTCTTAAGCATGCATTTCTTGTCTGAGGTGACACTTTTCTTGTTAGTATTTCTTCGAAATTGAATGCTGATAAGCTTAGAAAATTTCAGTTGACCGAGTTGGAGGAATTAAGAAAAGATACTTATGAGAACTCTAAAATCTATAAGGCTAAAACGAAAGTGTTTCATGATAAAAATATTTTGAGAAAAATTTTGAAGCCTAATGATCGAGTGTTCTTATACGATTCTAGACTCCATAAGCACCCAGGAAAACTTAGGTCTAGGTGGACCGGCCATTTGTAGTGAAAAATATTTTTGCAAATGGGGTGGTAGAAATAGAGGATTCTAAAGATGATCGGATCTTTAAAGTAAATGGTCAACACCTTAAAGTTTTAATTGATAGGCAAGTTTGGGAAGTGGAAGACATTCCACTTATGGATCTGGTCTATCAACCTTAACCACACCACGCAGGTATGTTTTTCTTTATTTGTTTTGTTTGTTTTGTTTTCTCTTAGTTTCTTTCTTTTCCTTTCTTGTTTGCTGTAGTTTTCTTTATTTTTGTTTGTAGGTTAGTTTCATTTTGTCATTTTAGGTTACTATCTTTGGTGCCTAGCGAGCTACCCACGTCACTCATCAGGTGTATTCTACTCTTTTTAGTTACTCTTCATCCAAATTTGATTTTTAAACATTGAGGACAATGTTTCATTTAAGTTGGGGGTGGTGGTGCAAATTCAGTATTTAAAATGCTTGTTGGAATTCTGTGGCATATTTTCATGAGTCAAATTTTTTTAATTTTGCATCACACATGCATCATTTTCACACGTGTACTCATTCTCATTCATAGCCATCTTCGTGAATTCACCAAATCCACCATAATCATTTTTTGCTGAAGCATTCACAGAACCCCTAATGCACTCTTCCAAGTTTTGTGGTAAGATGGTGGTTTGACACATGTAGCTAGAGAACTCTTTTGCTTAAGTATTCATGTGAGTTCTAGAGATGATTGAAAGCCTACAAATGCACTAAATTGTGATAAGCATTCATTGATATGTTGAATTGGACACTTCTTTTGAGAATATCATTATATGGTTTGTGGTAAGATGGTGAATATACTTGGGATATGACAAAGGTCAACTTAGGATCAACGTTTGAGCCTTTCAAGCTAACCCTTTCCATCATAAACCCCTAGTAGCCAACTTTGAGCCAATAAACACATGTAGCTTTTTCTTTTCATATGCCCACGTTATCCATACCTCTCCACATTGGAGTATAACCTATACACTGATTTTTCCTACCCTTGTTACTTCCAAGTGTACAATAGATGTGGAATTCTTTTTTTTCTTTTTTGCACGGAATAGAGAGAGAGAGAGAGAGAGAGAGAGAGAGAGAGAGAGAGAGAGGGGGGGGAGAGAAAAGGGAAGAAAATGAGTTACAAGGTGTTCAAGTGAGTGAGCTTCAAGGCAAATATACCAAGGCTGGGTAAAAATAGCAAAATACCAAAGTGACATAATTGTTCACCAAATTATAAAAAAAAAAAAAGAAAAAAAAAAGAAAAAAGAAAAAGAGGTATTATTCGATGATTTGAAAGGTTAAAAAGTACATCAAGTGAGAAATGTGGTTTATTGAGAGGTTTAATAAGATTTCCTTTGTATGTACTTGGAAGTTTTTGAATCTTTTGCATATTTTTTTTTCATATTGCCCCGAATCTAAGTTACGTTACAACCTTTTGTGTTGACCGTTCTGATCCTAAGTAAGCTTTTGGAAAGAGTGGTGGAAGTCCCATTTGTTAGTATTTCTATTATAAGATCAATGTTTGCTTGTTTCTTGTACATAATTGTCTAATTCTCCATAAGAGTGTACACACACCCATTGTCAACTCCATAGAGAAAATCCTCACACGAAACACTTTTATACCCGTGAGTTATGGAGTTGAGCCTTTTGCTTGAGAAGTTCTTGATGTTGCATGTGTGAGGGCTTCTGGTTACATGGATATAATTTAGAACACACACACACTCTGTGGATTGCTATAGGTGGATTGCTTGTGATAGAGTTATTGAATTCCTATGATTGCTTTGATATGTGAATCTGGAAAGTGTGACTTGTTGGCCTTTGTGTGTGATTTTCTTTGGTCCTCTTCATTGTTTTGGCATAAAAATTACTAGGGACTACCAATAAACAAGTTGTGGGATGTGATGAGTATACGAAATTACACTCGAAATACCCTATTATTGGACTAAAATGCTAAAATGTGAATAGAAATAATAAGTATTAATGTGCATTCTTGAACTAAGTTTCCATTTACTTTGGAATACTCTTGAGCAGATTTTTATATTTAAAGGACTTTCAAGTGGGCAAGACATTGGAACAACCTAAGAACTTTTAACGAGTGTAGAACTCTTTAAATAAGGATAGTGATGGGGTTTGAGAGTAATTCAGATCAAGAGAAAAAGTCAGTCTGAAATTTGCTAGAAGACAACCTATACATACTTTAGTATTTTGATCATAATTTTTCGTTCAAATATCGGATTGATGCGATTCTTGATGTGTCGAAAAGCTATCGTAAAGGGCTACAAAGTTGTCTCTAGTAAAGATTTATAAATTCAAACTTTTGAAGTACGTACATGGCTGCCAAGATGAGTCCTAGAATTTAGGCGATTTTGTATGCAGAAATATGAAGACATTAGGGTTTTTTTTTTCCTACCCTATATAAGCATTTCATTAGCACGAAATTGGGAGTTCAAAAAATGGAGACGGCTCAGTTCTAAAGAGGGGGAGACAAAATTAATTTCCATGGCCGCCGTTTGTTTTATTTTTCTCTTAAGATTTTTGTTGTCCATTATATTTATGGGTAACTAAATTTTCAAGTAGGGTTAGGGATGAACTTGCACATTAGATAGTATTTTTAATTTATTTTTGATTTATGTATTTTATTTTCAATTAGTGAAACTCTTTTGTTTTATCATTCTCAATTCATTGTTGATGTTTTCTTCTCCAAATAATTATAGATTTAATTTTGCTTATGAATTCAGTCATGCTTTTTCTATTGAATGGATTAGTTATTTAATTATGTTTGGATCAACTATTTATCTATAGTGATTTAATTCATTGTTGGAATATCACTTCTTGAGTATATTATCATCATTGAATTTTCTCAATAGTGATAATAATTTACGTATTTTAAAAGTGGCGAATGATTTTCAAAGGGTTACATTTGGTTTAATCTTGGTTTATAAATCTATACCTTCTGATTGAGAATTTTGAAAATTGAGTTCCCAATTGAGTTATTCAATGAATTAAGAATAATTAAAATATCATATTTGTGCAAGAAATTCCCAACACTTTACTATTTGTCAAATTTGGGTACTTTTTCCGTTAGTTAGTTTGTTTTCCTTTAATTTGCACTTAAAATTAATCTTTGTTCTCCATTAATTATTTAATTTTTTTTTAGTTTCTCTGTTCCTTCTACTATTCTTTTAATTTATCTCTTTGTGGAATCGACACCCCAAAGCTGTGCTTCAACTACCGCGTTATTCTTTGGGCGTAATCAATCCCCAAAGATGTAATTTCTTCGAGCGGCTGTGGGCCAATTTGTTCTTTATTGTAGTGGGAGTCGGGGTAAGTATTCGGGCAAACTAAAGGTCGAACCCGCTCTCATCTGTGGGCAGGTCCGAGCAGCCTTTGGCTCGACTCGCCTCATTACCCCATGGGGAGTTAATTTGTTTAGATAGTTTGAGCCTGAACCTGCTCCCGATCGTTGACACTATGTAGCCCCTTATTCTGACTTTTCCACTTTGGAGATTTTGTTTACGTCGGGTAGCCGAGAGACTAGGCCTGCACTCCATTAGGGAGATGTCAGAATGCCTCAAGTCAAACCCGCTCCTTTTGTTCCCCAATAAGGTTACTTCTTTGAACGGTCGTGGGGCTGGTCCACTCTTTTGATGAGATGGGAGTCGGGGTAAGTATTCAGGTAGCCTAAAGGTCAAACCCGCTCTCCTCCACGAGAGGGTTTGAGTGGCCTCTGGCTCGACTCGCCCCTATTATCCAGCGGTGAGGTAATTTGTTCAGCCTGTTTGAGACTGAACCCTCTCACGCTTGCTGATATTGCAAGGAAAGGTAGGATTTGGGCCAAGCTGGTGTTGAACCCACTTTTCGTTAGTAGCAGAGGTCAAGGTAAGTATTCGGGCCTCCTAAAGGCTGGGTCCGCTCTCCTCCGTTGTAGGGTCCTAGTGAGCTCTGGCTCGACTCTTCCTTCTTACCCCGCGATGAGGTAAGTTTTCGCCCAATTTCGAACTGGACCCGCTTCCACCTGTTGACGCTTACGAGGAAGATAAAGTCTTTTACTTTCGGGTAGCTGAGGACTAACCCTCACTCCGCCGTAGGAGGGATAACACAACCTTTAAGCCTACTTTTCCCTGTGGTATCCCGTAGGGGAGGTAAGTTCAGATAGCGATATAGCTGGTCCGCTTTTCACTGCGATAGGAGTCGGGTAAGTTGTTCAGACCACCGAGGGGCAGGACCCACTCTCCATCGCAGGAGGAGTAGGATGGCTTTTGGCCTAGTTCTCCCCTTTGGTCCCACAAGAGGTACGATATTCAGGCAGTTTGAGACTGAACCCGCTACCGCTTGTTAATATAGTAGGGAAGGTAAGTGTTGGGTCAGGCTGGTGCTGATCCCACTCTTCGTTGCGGCGGAGGTCGGGGTAAGTTGTTCGAGCAATCGAGGGGGCATGACCCGCTCTCCATTGCAGGAGGGGTAGAACAGCCTTCGACCTCCATCCCTTTTGGTCCCGCGGGAGGTACGTTGTTTGGGAAGTTTGAGACTGGACTCGTACCCACCTGTTGACGCTCGCAAGGAAGGTAAGCTTTCATTTTCTGGTCATCGAAGGCTAACCCTCACTCCATTGCAAGAGGGATAAGGCAACGTTTTGGCCTACCTTTCCCTTTGGAAACTCGTGGGGGAGGTAATTTATTTGGACAGCGATGTGGCTAGTCCACACTCTGCTGTGATGGGGGTTGAGGTAAGTTATTTGGGCCACCGAGGGGCCAGGACCCACTCTCCATTTTAGGAAGGATAGAGCAACATTTGGCCTAGCCCTTCCTTTTGACCCGACAGGAGATACGTTGTTCGGGTAGTTTGGGACTGGACCCGTTGCTGCCCGCTGACATCGCAAGGAAGGTAAACATTAGTCTGGAGATGAATTTGTTCTTGTAGATTTCGTTAATTGTAGATTGTCTTGTCGGTGTTTTGTTGATAACATGAAAGTTTGAAGTAAACGTGTTGTATTGTCCTAGAAAATCACTCTTTTTCATTAAATAGTAGAAATTTACAATACTAAAACGACATACTACAAAATAAAGGGCGATGAAGCTTTCGGCTGAGGAGCTTTTATTCATTCTACCTTTGTCTCTGGGGCCATGCACCTCCCCCCCCAAAATTATCCCTTGAGCCCGATAGGGTGAGTCACAAATGAAGGCCTACCAGGGCTCTCCAAGCGACACATGGCCTATTCTTTCCTGGTGGTGTTGTCCGGGGTAAGCTCACCATTCTTCTACTTCAGCTCTTGGAAGTAGCATTATCACACAAAGACCTGTTCGCCAATGATGGTTTTATACAATGATGGCGTCCTCACCATATGGAAGCTGACCATGACCAAGCTGTGCACAGAGTGCTACCGGTGAGGACTGACAGCGTGATGGTTCGCACAGGCTGAAACATACTCCCGGAGAAACCTTTAAATGGCATGAGGGCCGGGTGGAGCCAAGTAGCATCTATCTCCATTCTAGTGAAGGCCTCCCAGAATAGGATTTCTGCAGAACTTCCATTGTCAATGAGGATTCTGCGGGTGGTGAAGTTGGTGACCAACACAGTCACTACTAGCGCATCGTCGGGGGGTACAGGACCCCCTCCTCGTCGGCCTCCATGAAGTGGATGACTGGGGTAGGCGTACCCCTTTGATGCTTGGAGGGATGATACTCGGCCGAGTACACCTCGTGGTACTGGGCTCGCCTGGCATGTGATTTTCTGCTTAAGGAGGAAACACCCCCACCTGCGAATCCTCCCACTATGGTTCGGATTTCTCTGAGTGGAGATCCCCCCATGATGGTGAGAAAGGACAATTTTTTTTGCGGCCCCGCGCTAGTGGTCGCCACTGGGGGCTGTCTTCCCTTCAGTGCCGGTTGACCTGGTCCATGATCCTTTCCCTCGACCTTCCCCTTCTTTCTTGCTCCAGTCTCTGGGCAGGGGGATAATGCTGCCTTGTTCGCTATGCATGCTCCTTGCTCCCTTGGTGGGAGAAGCAATCCTCAATGTTATGCGAGGTGGACCTGTGGTATGTGTTGTAGCGGCGTGCAATACCCCGATCATCCTCTTCTCGTGGATGGTGAACGTAGGTCAGTCAAACCGAGGTCCCAGTCCCCTTGTTAGGGCTCCCTCCCGCCTATTGTCTTAGGAACTCTTCTTCGACTTCTTGTAGGCCTTAGCCTTAGCCTTGGCCTTCGCCTACCTTTCTCCTCAATTCAGCTCCTTCTTTCTTGGCCCTAATTATCTGTGTTGGTGAAGTTGTCGACCTAATCACAAGAGTCCTCCTTGCCAGTTCAGCCATAAATTGGGATTGTAGCCAAAATCTCCTAGAAGCGCCGCCAAGATTATCTTCTCGTCTTGGTCGTCAGTGGTCATGCGCTCCTTGTTGAACTGGATTAGGTAGGACCTTAGGCTTTCGTCCTCCCCTTGTTTGATGATGATGAGGTATGCTACTGGGTGCCGCCTCCTCCGACTCGACATGAACTGAGTCAAAAACAATCTAGCTAGCTCGCCAAAACTATTTACGGATCCGGCCCCAGAGACCCGAACCATACTCATGCCGGCCCCTTCAGAGCCAGTGGGAATGCTCTGCTTTCCAACTCGCCTGAGAACCCATGCAACATCATATGAGCCCTGAAAGTTTCTAGGTGCTCAAAAGGGTCCCTTCCTCCATCGTACATTTCCATGGCTGGGACGCTGAACTTTGGTGGTAAGGGCACAACCATCACCTCCTCCTCGCAGGGTAGACCAGTGCTCATAAGCAGTTGGTCCACTGATGACGACGTACCCACCTTCCTTGTTATCTTCTCATATTTTCCTTTGAGACTATAGAGCTCATCCTGCATGTTCTTCTGCTCCTCCTTCCTATTTGGTCCAGTCTATGTGTTCCGGAACCCCATATATATACCCACTATCGCTAGACTCTGCTTCCTCATCATACACCTGTTGAGGTTTTTTGAGTTCCTCATTTTCTTTGCGAAGCGTTTGCACCTCGTCAGTCAACTTCGTCACCTACATGTTTTTCAGTCTTGCTTCCATGGCTTCCTCCATGCCTCTTCTGAGCTATCTGAAATGGGTTATCGCAGGCATGTGAAATACACATAATATCTACAAGGATCCCACAGACGGCGCCACTATTAACATCGTGTTTCGCACATCTTGAGCCAGACTCTGGCAACTCAGGTCTTCAAAACTTGGGTCTGCAAAAGATGGGAAAAGAGGTAACTAGGAGAGGGCGGCCTTGGGGCCAGGGAGTCTCCGATGCCAAAGTTAGTAAATTCTCTTGGAAGTTTGTAAATAAGTGAAAGAGTCTAGGGATCAAAGAAAGTTTTCTCGTACATGAGACTCGCTATTTATATCATAAGTCTGGGGGACAGATCGTGTCTACCCCCATGGAGTTCATGTCCTTTGTACTGTTCCTTTGGTCAGAGCCTTTTAATGCGGCATGTATCTGGGATGGCGTCATTAATGTGGCGTGTAGCTCAGGTAGTGGTGTCATTAATGTGTCGTGGTTTTCCAGTTTCCGTCTCCCTACTAGCATCCTTGGTGGTCCATTGATGTCCCTCCTGTCAGAGTATCGAGGGTCCCCAGTACATTATGCCCATTACACGGACAAGCACTTAAGAGCTGGACACTACTCGAGGGGTTTTCAAGTCGACGAGTCAAATCCTTTGCAGCACGTTCCCTCATGCAGGTTGGGTACAAAGGAACCTACCCATGGGCCGGGTTGGAGACTTTATTTGTTCTGGGCTGGACCTTCGGTTCTTGTTCCTTTAGTTGCTATTCTCAGGCCCCCTAGGACTGAGGGGGGAAAATCCCCTTACACCCAGCATTTCTACTTTTATTTATTGCCAACACTGTTGCAAAAAGTTGGGCAAGTAAACCTTTCCTCGCATAGGCGATTAAGTGCAAAAGCTCCACGCCATCGAAGCTGCCCACGCCACAAACGTGGTTGTTATGCTTAGCCCACACGGAGTGTCTACGAAAACGGCTAGCGGGCATGGGTTGCCACCATCGGTATTGCCTGCCGCCAAAACACGATCCTCGACCACTAGTTGCCCAACCGCCAGCTTCTCAGTCAAGCACACTGGCATCCACCCCATCTCAGCCACCATACGCAAGCGGACATCCACCCATCTTGGCCATGAACGCAAACAACCCCACGCATCTCGGCCACCTACATCCTGGCCATGAGCATCTTGGCTGGCAGTGACTTTGCCATGCTAGCGGGCAACAACCCACCAAACAAACAGTCATGAGCGCGGCTCGGTTTAAGCAACAACTTGGCCTGAACAACTGCTTGACCTGAGCCCCTCTACTCGAACATAACTTCCTCGACCTTGGTGGTTCTCCAGCCACACAGCTCCACAATGACGATGCCTAGACACAAAGTCCCTCAGCATCATTGTCAAAACTACCCACTCATGAAGTTACACGGCCAGAGAGCAAGGTAGTGATGGTCACACGTTGCATGTCCCATGCAACGGTCACCCTAGGTGGTCAAAGTTGTACAATATATGATGAACAAGCTATTCAAAAGTCAAAGTTGTACAATATATGATGAACAAGCTATTCAAAAAAAAAAAAAGATGGAGAAGAAGGAAACATCAACTGACAGCGAGCAGCTTCAGTCAAGCAAAAATCGGTTACAGCAACTAAAACACCCCGGTTTGTTTCCTTCAAAATTTATGTCAATTTTGTTTTTCCTAACCAAATTGATTCCTGTGATGCGAAACACCGGCTATATAGCCCCCCTCGAGCACCGCTTGGACATCTCAATATGTCTCCATTGGAATAAACGGCTTGGCATCAACATGCATATGGACAACTCCCCCAACAACAAACTGTCTCAGGAAAAAAAAAAAGAGAAAAGAAAAATAGAAGAAGAAGAAGAAGAAGAAAAATCAACGATATACAAACTCAATCAGGAAAATTAGAAATAACGGCCTCATCGCCCTGTCTCTTTCCACAAAACTCCTCGAGGTTCCATAGGAATCCCAATGTCAGCACACCCTGGGAACATACTTTGCCGACACTCACCCGCACAACGCAGAACATCGACTGCACTGGCACACTCTGGCATCGCTAAAACGTCTCCATCAGAATACATTTCATGGCATTAACATGCACGCGGGCACCCTAGACCTTTTTCATCGTCGAAACATGGTTGCCCACAGGCCTTGTCGGTGTGCCTAAAACCTTCACCACACACCAGCTAGACGATTCAAGTTTGCAAATCTTACACTTGTGATTAGGGGTCATCTACACTAACCGCTAAGTGTCAACAGGCGAGTCCAGCCTTTTGACTGCCCTACCTCCCTCACAGCGAAGCACAGGTCCAGCCTCTCAGCTGCCCAACTACTCTACGTTCCCATTAAGAGTCAACAGGCACATCCAACCTTTCGACTTCCTGACCTCCCTCACGGCGAAGTGCGGGTCTAGCATTTCGGTTGCCTGACTACTTTACCTTCCCATTGAGAGTCAACAGATGGGTCCAACCTTTCAACTGCCTAATGTCACTCACGTCGAAGCATGGGTCTAGTCTCTTGGCTATCCAACTAGTTTATAGACGGGTCTAATCTTATGGCTGTCTGCCTCACAGTGAAGTGTAGGTCAATTTTTTCGACTACCCGACCTTACTCAGAGCATGACATCTCCTCCAGCAAATGCAGAGTGTTTACATTCATGCCATAACATCAGTCAGCAGGTTACCTTCGAGAATGAGCCTATGAGCCCCACAATCGCCCCGTGTAGGTTACTTTTGGGAATGCGTCGACAAGCTCGGCAACTGCCTAAGGTGGACCCAAGGGGTCGACGAGCTCCCTAACCACTTAGTTAGGGTTACTACAAACAAACTCTAACACCGACATCAAAATGAAAACATCGACAACAATTGTCACCAAGGGGCGAAAAGCCGCTAACACCATTGGAAACAAAAACGTCGAAAGGATAAACGCTCTTTGCTAACGATAAACGTTCATACAGAACGAGCTCAAAGCCAACCTTACCTTCTCGTAGAGTGTCAATAGGCGGGTCTAGCCTTTCGATTACCTGACCTCCCTCGAGGGGAAGCACGGGTTCAGCCTTTGGACATACTGACCTCCCTAGCGGCGAAGCGCGGGTCCAGCCTTTTGGCTGCTTGACCTTATTACCTTCCTGCTGAGAGTCAACAGGCGGGTCTAACTTTTCAACTGCCCAACCTCCCTCAGGTCTAGTCAACAAGCGGGAAAGGGCAGGGACTACCTGGTCTTGCAAGCAATAAACAGGCGACCTCACCTTTCGCGCCCCAAAGGGTCAAGTACCACCTAAAGTCTTGTGACACCCCCAAACCCCCGCTTGCGATGTAACAGAGACTTGGAGTATCAAGACTTGCAACACAATGTTACATAATCTCGTTCATGACAGTTAATATGCAATGCATCCTAGTATGCAATAATCACTGTGAAAAATAGGGTGACTTATAAAAGTATATGTTAGAATGAACTAAACATTCCAATAACATTAATAACCATAAGTTCAAACTTAAGGATAGCATTTCCTTAATACAAAATACTTAATCCAAGTTACATGGTTAGATCAACTCTTTCATATCCTCTGAAGTATGAAGAGTCAATGCCATTGAGCATCAAAATTATATCTAGTATTCGCTCAAGGTCCGGCTCCTCTTCAACCATCTGTATCCAGTCGTCCGTCCTATTTGTCCTCTACCGGTCCTAACACAACTTCTATCATTCTTGAGAGAATGATAGTGGGTCCACAAGAGTGAGACCTACTTGAAATCTCAGTAAATTAAACAATCAACTTGCACAGAGATAAGATATGCATGATTAATCATAAATATGAGATGCATGCAATGTAGAAAAATCAATATATGTCTTCCATCCATGTTCCTCAACATTTCTCAAAAAACCTTTAATGCACATTTCTTTTAGAGAACATTTTTCACTTGTCTCAACAACATGATATTTCGAAAAAAAAAAAAAAACGTTTCATATCTCATTGCTTTAAAAAGATAACATCTCATCATTATTAAAGCCATCATTAACATACGTATGGTAGTAACACAGTTCCCCATGTGCACCGTGAGCACCTACCAGTGACCGTAGCACAACTCATGTTGACACTACGTCTTTTTCTGCAGACACCGTTCTCAATACATTGGTATCATCACATTTCATCGCAACATTTCATCATAATATATCATCATCATAACATATGCACCCACCAACATTAGGTGTCATATACGAGTTCACTCCGGCATTCACTAAAAAGAATCCATTTAAAACCCGTTGACGGTTCTTTGTCAATTTAGGGGTTACCACTCCATTTTTACTCACTCCAGAGTGGACAAAGGAGTCACACAAGGATAATTCTTCATCCTAGCCTTTGGGATCGTCACAAAATTCATTTTCACGCTATGCTTGAAAAATGAATTTCATGACATGTAGATATGTAGCAAGCTTTCATGTGAAAATGACATTTATAGATGCAATATGCTAAAATGATGAGAATTTCACGTCATGTAAACAAGTAATTAAATGCTCAATGATGTATCATGTGATGTTTCATGCTCAAAATGACATTTATAATATGAATGTGGCATTTATACAAGAATCATAACTAAATTATTTAGGAGTAAGTTAGAAGCTAACTTACAAACTGTCCAAAGTTAGAGAATCGAAGCAGCTGAAATCAAAGTTATGTTAAGTTAGGATTTGAACCTCTAAGGAAGATGTCAAAAATTCAGTATTTACAAAATTGCCCCTATACACTTAGCAAAATTTCTACCAAGGCCTTAAATTTTCACTAATTGCATTTGGGCCCCAAAATTTACAAAACTTCACAAATCCCATATTTCCTATATTCTAAAATCATCTATGCCCTTAGAATTGTAATAATCAAAGCTCAACTATGCCAATTACACTCAACCTGTGGCATGCATTTTATTAAGGCCTAGATGTGATTTCAACTATTCAACCTCTATGGATGCATGTGTACTCAAATTCATCAAGTGTCAATAGTAATTATAACCTTAGGGACAAATTATAAACTTAGGCTCAGATCATACAAGTTCGTCCTAACACTTAAACATGGCTTCAAGACCTTAATTCTCACTAAATAATCCATTAAGCATATGCATGTTGTTTTCTAGCTTTCCTTACCCAAAGATGTTTCAAAACTTGGTTAAATCATGCATTTTCATTCTTAACCCAATTACAAGGCTTTTATATATGCATATTATTCAAGCTTAGGTAAAATAATCAAAACTTCCATAAGTTAAGCATAAACTAATCAAAACCGGTGCATGCTAGATGATCAACCCAAGATAGAATTAAAGCCTATTATTGGATGCTTCCAACCACGAACTTAAACCTTCAAAATTCATTCCAAGTCATTAGTTAATCATATAAAATCATATCAAGTCATGTCATGGCCAAAGACTTGACCCAAAGTAATTCTTTTCATCAAAACATCAAATCTGACTCGGGTTTATATTAGCATACTAAACCTTAATTACAATCAATCAAAGCCTCATTCTCATGCCATATATTAAAGTCTAACATGTCATTCTAACACTTAACAAAAGATAGGGCAAGATTACTTACAGAAATCGTGGCCCTTAAAGCTCCCAATACAAGAACATTCAAGAACTCTCAAGAACTTCATTCGGTTTCACTCTATTGCTCACTAAGGGGAGAAATGTTCTCAAGACTCAAGAGAAGGCTTGGAGGAGAGGTGTGGATAAATGAGGAAGTGAGGGAACTATTTATAGGCTTCAAGAAGGGAGGAAGACGTTGGCCTTGGATGAAGATGAGGCTTTCGATTGGTGGAGGTGGGAGGTGTAGTGATGAGTGAAGTTTTCAACTTTGTGTCATGCTTGGTCAGTTGAATTGTGCCCCATATTTTTATGATTTCTTCGTGTTCAGGTGTAAGAGTGAGTCTCTAGGTGCAGGGGCTGGATTGGTGCAGAAAATAAAACCAAAAAAATCAAAAGAGAAAAACACAAAGGAGGCCAACAGTTTTGAATAAAAACTGTGGAGATATTTATTCCCTTCTTGTCTCTTCTCCTTTGTCTGAATTGGGGGGCATTACGACCATCATTTGAAGGCTTTTTTAGGTGAAGAAGGAGGCATGAGTGGCTTCCAAGTGATCATGCTTGGGCAGAAAAAGAAAGGGGCGAAATGAGTGTTGGTTCGAGCAAGTGATTTCAAGTGAGTGCCTCTCTTTGATCCAATCGGTTGGGCTGCCTTGGGGAGGTAATTGGGTAAACTTTGTGTTGAGTGATTTGAATAAATTCCATGGGAGAAAATGAGAAGGGGGGTGGTGTGGGGTAGTGACCAAAATAGGTGCATAAAATTCAATTTAAACCCAAGGCCACTCGGTTTGGTTTCAACTAGGCTTGTAGTGGAATTGGTTGGACTTCTTGGCTTGGTTTCTTGGAGCAAATTAGTCCAATGCTAGAAATTAACTAGGAGGCTTAAGGTGGGGTGTAAATGATGAAATTTTCCTTGAGACAATGGTGTAAAATGCGTGGGGTAGGGGTGTATTTGGTGCAATGCACATGAAGGTGCACATAGGTGGTAACTTAGGCATTGACGTGGCTTTGCTTCTATTGACATGTGTTGGGTCAAGTCTAAACTTCTAAATTAGTCTAAGAACAATTCAAATCAATAATAAAATCAATAGAGTTCAAATAAAAAAATAGTGGGAAATAATTTGAAGAAAAATTAAGCTTAAAACTTAGTTTAGAGGTCACTAATCATGTGTAAATTGATTATTGCCCTTAACTCAAGTTAGAAGCTTAATTATGGTCAAGTGGGAACCTTAGGAGCATGTGGCACTTCTTGGACTTGAGGGAAACCAATGGTATGGTGTATATGGGCTCCAATTGGAAGAATGAAATAAAAGACAAGGCTTTGGGCTTCAAGGTTTGGGCTTTTGTTGGGCCAACAGTGCAAGCCTTGCATGTGGGCTTTGGAATGGGTTATTATATGGACCTTATGTCTAGATTTGTGGGGCCTATCCATGGAAGGTTGGGTCCTAATCTTTGGGTCTTTCCTCAATTGGGCCAAAGTTTTGAATCTTACTAAGTTAAGCCCAATGACCTTATACTTACTAAGTTGGGCCTAATATCTTAGGTCTAATAAGTTAGGCCCATAGTCTTGTGTCCAATAATGGAGACCTAAAACCTTATGTCTTCCAAGTTGGGCCTAAGGCCTTCATTCTTACTAAGTTATGCTCAATGGCTTTATGTCCTTTACATTAGACCTATTTTCTAGTGTCCTCCAAGAAAGGCTTAATACTTTATATCTCCCAAGTTGGGCCTAAGACTTTTTAACATCTTATCCTCAGCCCATCACATCCTTAGTGCATTAGGGCCCTAAACTCAAATTATACGGTCCTCTTGCCAACTCAAATATCCAAAATTATTCTTATTCTCAAATTTTCCAACTCCTAATTAACTAAGATTAAGGCTATTAAGGTCGAGGCATAAGGAGCTTTTTATGCGCGGTGTTACATCCTCCCCCCCTCCCCCCCTAAAAGCATGCAACACACACATACACTACATATACATACCTGCCAGAGATTCTATGATCCAGAATTGGATGAGGAATCCTTGGAGACATCCTCATCGTCTGATATCTCCTCTTGAGTGTTGTAGAAGGATCTATCTTCCTTCGTCATGGTATGTGTTAACTCTTTCTTCCATTTCCCTCCATTGTTCAATTGATGCGTCTTTGATCTCTGGAGATCCCTATTCACGGTATCGTATGAAATGAAAGAGGGGTTGGTGACTATAAGGTATTTGTGGAAGAAATAACTGGATATAGCGGTTCTTGGTTTTTGTTTCGTCCTCTTTCTCCATGTGGCTTTTTTAGCGTTGTGATTTCGCCAAAGAACCTTCACTAAAGGAATTTTTTGATTCCTATGTTCCTTTGCTTTCCAATCCATAATCTGAACACAAATTTCCTTGTATGTCAGATTGAGTTGTAAGGAAATGTACTACAGATATTCAGAGCAAAAATTACAGTGGCTAACTTTAAGTCATGGGTGGGGTAATTTTGCTCATGGCTTTTATGTTGTCGAGAAGCATAAGTGACAACATGTTCAGCACACATCCAAGTCCGGATAGTCTAAAGAAATTCTCTATGAACCTTTGGTAATAACCAACTAATCCTAAGAAACTTCAGACCTCGTGTATATTGGTAGGATGCTACCAATTCACTACTGCTTCAATCTTATTGGGATCAACCACTACTCTTTTACTCAAAATCACATGCCCAAAAAACTTCACTTCCAAAATTCACACTTGTTGAACTTGGCAGACAACCTATGTTCCTTCAATCTTTCAATCTTTCTAGCATTAGGCTGAGATGTTACCTATGTCCCTCTATCTGAACCTTCAACTCCTTAAATTCTAACGAGGCCGTATAGTATGGTGTTCTATTTGTGGCAAGTTCTAGATCTATAACAAACTCTATTTTCCTATTGGGGGTAATCCTGGTAAGTTATCTGTGAAAACCTCAGGAAAATTCTCAACTACAGGTATCCCATGCATCTCCTTACCCCTACTAGAGTCCTTAATTATCAAATCTAGATAGGTTACAACACCGTTAGCGATGCAGTTTCTAAGTAAAGAGGGAATAGCCTTTACAGTTCCCCTTATCCTACCAACTTTAGGTGAGTCAAACAAAATCTCTTTCCTCCGGCAATCTAACTTGGCGTAGCATTTGGATAACCTGTTCATTCCTAATATCAAATCAAACCTTAATAGACTAAAGATAATCATATCTGCCTCTATAATCCTTCCATCTAAACTTAGAGGGAAAATTCTAAAGAGAGGGTACACTTGACTATTCTTCCATCGGGAATTGTAACTACTACAGTCTGAGGAAATGATTCTATCAGTAGGTTACACGTTGTGCAAATGTCTCTAACACGAAAGACCTCATTGTGCTAGCGTCAAGTAAGGCAAGTGTGGTATATTCGTATAGCATGATATTACCTAGAACGTAATCATGAACTACCATATACCTTGCAGCTAAATTAAAAGGGCTAGTTTCTATAAAAGAAAGGGGTACTAAGGGAAAATACCAGTAACGACTTCCGTTTCTTCAACTCCTGGTGCTTCCTTGTCTATATCACCAGGGGTAATAACGTAAACATGGGCTTGGGCAGGTTTCCTTTGATTCAGCTTGTTACTAGGGTTAGGAGCATTTCTGCCTTCTTGTGTATTTTGAGGGCATTCCCAAATCATATGGCCAGGCTATCCACATTTGAAGCATACCCCCAATACAAATTTTCACTCTCCACCGTGGACCTTTCCACACTTTCGGTAGGTAGTAGGTGGGGAAGGCATGACGCCATTTCCTTGTTAACGCCTTGCACCATCCTTCTCTTATCGCTACTTCCTCATGCAGCGAAGGGAGAAGCCCTCTTCCCTTCCAGGCTAATTTGAGCTGCTACTTTTTGTTGCTCCGCTTCCGTTATTGCATGCACATTGACCAACTCCTGGAAGTTATCGATGTGAAAATTTGCTACATAACTGCAAATTCGGGGTTGCAATCCACCTTGAAACTTTTGAGCCCACATCTTTTCGGTGGCTATGAGGTGTGGAGTGAAGCTTCCTAGCTCCATGAATTTCGCGACATATTGCTCGATTGTGATGTTTCCTAGTACTAGAGTGGCAAACTCTTGTGCCTTCTGCTACTTCATCGATTCTGGAAAAATCAATTATCAAACTCCTCCTTGAACCTTTCCCAAGTCAAAGCACCGATGTCACCCAATTCCATTATCAACAACTGCCTTTTGGTATCCCACCAGATACCAGTTCTCCTTGTAACAGATGCCCCCGCGTATTGCACCTTTTGCTCCTCAGTGCAACCTCTAATCTCAAAGGTCCTATCGAGATCTAATAACCACTTCTTGGCCTTCATGGGTCCTTCAATTCCCATGAAGTTGGGATATCTGTATATTAAAAACTTCTCATATGCACAACCCTTCTTCTCAGCTCTTTCTTACCTTTCTACCTAGTGCTATTGTTGCTACTTAATTATTTCTGTTATTTGGAAAATCGCATCAACCAAAGTATGTCAGCCATCCGATAGGGGATCTTGGTCCTTGTGGGCATTAGAGCCTTCAGCATTCCTTTCTCGCCTTTCACGTGCCATCTGCCCTTAATCTTCCAACTCCTATGATGTATGTGTATTAGACCAAACTCCAATCTTTACGATTCAAGCCTATTCAAACTAAAGACTCAAACCTACATTCTGGCATATCATTCTTAAGGACATGTGATTTTACCCAAAGACGTAATTGCTCTGATCCCACCATGTGATGTCCCCAAACTCCCGCTTGGGATGTAATGGAGACCTGGAACATCAGGGCGTGTAACACAAGGTTATATACCCCCGTTCATGACAGTTAATATGTAATGCATCCTAGTATGCAACTAGCAGTATGCAATAATTGCAACGAGAAATAGGGTGACTTATAAGAATTTATATCAGAATGAACTAAACATCCCAATAATATTAATAACCATAAGTTCAAACTTAAGGATAAAATTTCCTTAATACAAAATAATTAATCCAAGTTCAATGGTTAGATCAACTCTTTCATACGCTCTGAAGTATGAAGAGTCAATGTCTATGAGCATCAAAATTATTTCTAGTCTTTGCTCAAGGTCCGGCTTCTCTTCAACCATCAGTATCCAGCAATCCATCATGTTCGTCCTCTATAGGTCTTGACACAACTTCTATCATTCTGAAGGGAATGATAGTGGGTCCACAAGGGTGAGATTTACTTGAAATCTAAGTAAGTTAAACAACCAACTTGCACAGAGATGAGATATGGATGATTAATGATAAACATGAGATGCATGTGATGCAAAAAAATCAATATATGTCTACCATCCAAGTTCCTCAACATTTCTCAGAAAACCTTTAATGCACATTTCTTTCAGAGAACATTTTTAACTTTCTGGTTTCAAAAACATGATATTCCGAAAGAGAACAATTCATACATCATTACTTTCATAAATATAACATTTCATCGTTATTAAAGCCATCATTGACATATGTATGGTAACAGCACGGTTCCCCATACAAATATCCAAAATTATTCTTATTCTCAAATAGCCCAACTCCTAATTAACTAGGATTAAGGCTACTAAGGTCAAGGCATAAGGAGATTTTTAGGCGGGGTGTTACACTTCCTAGGCACCCAATAGGCGAGCAAGTCACTTGACTGCCCTGACCTCTCTCGCGCAAATAAAACCGAGCTCCATGCTCGCACCTAACGTGATCGAGTACACCTCCCACATATCTCGCCAAGCCGAGCTCCACACTCACACCTAACGTGATTGAGTACACTTGCCGCTTATCTCGCCAAGCTGAGCTCCGTGCTCGCACCTAATGCGATTGAGTACACCTCCTATTTATCTTGCCAAGTCAAGCATCGCGCTCACACCTAACATGATTGTGTACACCTCCCGCTTATCTAGCTAAGTCGAGCTATGCGCTCACTCCTAACACGATCGAGTACACCTCCCGCTTATCTCACCAAGCCAAGCTCTGCAATTGCTTCTAACGCGGTCGAGTACACCTCCCGCTTATCTCGCCAAGCCGAGCTCCGTGCTCGCACTCTACTCGGTCGAGCCCATCTCTCGCCAAATTCGAGCTTTGTGCTTGCAACTAACGCGGTCGAGTACATCTCTCGCCTAGCCTCGCACTCAGAAATCTTTAGCACTTAATGAAAGCGAAACTTGAAACCAAGGATCCACTATCGAAATTTATTTCTCTACAGACTTTTGTAGACTATCTCGGTCGCATATTTTATCTTTAAAGATTCTAAAGGCCTTCTTTTGGAGTAAATTCGAGGGGATAAAATATCTTAGGCCCCAAGGGTGGGGTTCTCATGTGGAGGGAAGTGAGAGAGAGGAGTAAATGAGGGGACAAAAGGCTAGGGAAAAGAAATACTGTCTGGAGGGAAAAAGGAAGATGTGACTAGGGGTGAAAAAAAACAGTGAACCCGTTCAAAACTAGTTCGGTCTGGTATCGATTTCATTTTTCTCAAAACCGGTCGAAGCCGATCCTGTTCCGAGTTTCTTTTTTCTAACATCAGACCGGAACGGTTCATATATATTTTTTAATTTTTATATTATATAAAATATTCTTTATATGATTTTTTCTATTATATATAATTTATATAATTATATGTAAAATAATTTTATATTATATGCTAAATTGCTAATTAATATAACATTAAATTTGAAAATCCTATTATTCGTGTATAATAATAATCTAATAACATAAAATTAATATAACATTTAATATAACATAAAATTAATCTTATAAATCTTAATATAACATTTGATATAAAATTATCAACATTTGATCATATGTTATTAATATAAACTATACATATATATTAAGTATAAATACATTTTATAACATAATAAATTATGATATATATTCTTTTTGATGAATAAGTTTCTATATATTTGATTGTATACACTAATATAAAAAGTGTATGTAACTATCATATTATCACTAACATATATAATCAGATATATAAATAAGTTAGATACTAACATATTATCACTAGCATATTATCACTAACATACATAATCAAGGAAAGCTTCCAACTTGGTATTTGGGTGCACCACTTATTGCTAGGAGGTTGACTGCTAGGGTGTTGGAGCTGTTGGTTAATAAATTTCATAACAAAGTCACCAGCTGGAAATTTAAATTGTTATCTCAAGGTGGGAGGTTGATTCTTCTCAAGCATGTCCTCTCCAACATGACAACTCATTTGCTATCAGTTTTAACTATCTTAAAACTTGTTTTGAGAAAATTGAATTTCAGTTTGGCTTCCTTTTTGGGGGGGGAGGAGCATGGAAGGGCTAAGCAGAAATGGAAGGCTTGGTCGAAGCTGTGTAAACCAACGTTCGAGGGGGGAATTAGTGTTAGAGAATTTTTTGAGATGCAACGGGCATTACACATGAAGTTTGCTTGGAGACTTCTATCTATTGATAACTTGTGGACTCAGTATTTTAAAAGCCAAATATTTGAGAGGTAAGCATTTTTTGGAAGCCAAAGTTAGAAGTTCAGATTCCTATTTTTGGAAGTCCATTTGTATGGTGATGCCTGAAGTTATGGAGAATATGTCGCATGAGGGAGCTGTCTCATTTTGGTTCGATAAATGGTTGACTCGTGGGCCTCTAGCTGCTTCCGTGCCTAACATGTTACAACCTCAGTTGGAAATTAAGGATTGTTGGGTGGAGGATAAGTGGGATAGGGACTTACTGGTGAACTAGGTGGGTTCTAGTAATGCAAAGGACATTATTGCAGAGGTTCCTGGGGGACGTTGTGGTAAAGATCTTATGATTTGGCATACTTGTAGTGATGGGTGCTTCTCAACGTCAAGTGCATGGGAGATGACCCATGTCAAGCGGCCACAATTGGAGGGCTTGGAGTGGATTTGGTGCAGTTTGCTTCCAAAAAAAATTTCAGTTTGTATGTGGAAGGCAAGATTTAATTGCCTCCCAGTGGATGAGAGAGTTCAGTCAATGGGGATCCCATTAGCATCTCTCTGTAGTTGCTGCTCAGTGTGCAAAATTGAGGATAGAGATCATGTGTCATGCATGGGAGAGGTGGCTAATGCAGTTTGGAGGAGGGCAGCACAAGCTTTGGGAGTTCGATGTATGAAGTTCAGTCAGTGGGCGAGAGCTTGGAGCTGGTTCCGATGTGCTAAGAGGTCATCGCAGAGAGGGGTATTGATTGGGTTAATGCCCAGTTTAATTTCTTGGAGATTATGGCAGTGGCGATGCGCAGCTAGGATGACAGGGAGGTATGATTTTCAATGGATACGATTTGGCTCTCAGTGAGGTTTTGGTTGCAATAGATTTTGTGTAAGCTAACGAAGTTGGGATCAATGTCTAGTGTTGATCGTTGTGTGCTCTCAGAGCTGGAGGTGCCCGTGCGTGAAAAAACAGTGAGGAGGCTGAAGCTCATTTCATGGAGACGGCCTAGGGAGGGGTGGGTAAAATTGAATATGGATGGTTCATGTAGAGGTAATCTAGAAAATTGTGAAGGGGAAGGAGTTTTGAGGGATGATAAAGGAAAATTTTTGGCAACCTTTTTTAGCAAAGTTTGGCTTTGGTACTAATAATGAAGCTTAACTAAAATCACTCACTTATGGTTTATTACTTTGTAGGGAGCTGGGTATTCGAAAAGTTGGTGACTCAGCGTTGGTGGTACAATGGCTTAAAAATAAGTCTTGTACGATTTGGTATTTATGGGATTTTTAGGAAAAGCTCTTGCAAGAGATTCATGATTTTCTTTATACGGTTTCTCATCAATATAGAAGGGGGAATAAAGTGGTGGATTTTCTAGCAAGGCAAGGGAGGAGGGTTTAAAGTATACATATGTGGGTTCCGATGAATTGCCCCTACATGTGAGAGGAATGCTTCAATTGGATTATCTTGGTTTATCTTGGTTTGCCTAGTATTAGGCCTTAGTTTATTGTTGGGCGTGTATTTTGCTTTCTTTTCGTTTGAGTCTGGATTAGTATTATTTGTTTATAGTTTTCTTCCACTATAAGTGAGGGTTTGTTTTGAATAAAAGATGGAGTGCCACCCTCATTTTATTTTTAAAAAAAAAATTACTGTATCACTATATGATACTATTATATATATACACACACACTAATACTATTAGTAATCCACTATATATAAATAACTATATAAATCACTATATCACTATAGTATAGTTATACTAACTATGCGATCAACTAATATTATACTAAAACTAGGGGTGTATATAATTTGGTTCGGACTGGACTGGACTGATTACTGTACCGGTCGGTCTCGGTCCCAAAAATCTTAGGCCGAAGAAAGTCGTTTCGGTCCCCAAGTTTATAAATGTTGGACCAGACTGAAGCCCTATATATATATTTTTAAAAATATTTTTAATAATTTAATATATTTTTTTTATATAGTAATTATATAAGTTAATGTTGTAATTTTCATCTAATTTATTATCATTGGCCATATAAAATATTAAATAATATATGCTATCAATTAATAATAAATCATAAATCATGTGATGATTTATGTTATTACATGTAAATAGTTAATACATTTAATACATCATACATATTCTACTATTTATACTTAATTAAAGTAATTAGGTAATTTGTTTTTTATACATAAGTTGCAAGCAAATATAAATAACCTATGTACAATGAAATTATTTTATATTTATTAACCATATATAAAATGTATGATATTATTAATAATTATGCATACCAATGAGTATAGTCTAAGTTAGTAAGCAGTAACTATCAACATCATAAATATAATTATAGTTAAATATATTTTTTTATACTTTAATTACATAATCCACATTAATAATTCACTTAATTTTAATTTTAGTAATTTAAATACTTTTTTTATTAATTTATTTTAAGAAAGATGAAATAAAATAACAAAATAATTGGGTTGGACCAGTAGCTACAGGTCCGGTTCGGTCCCTACGGGTGTTCGTTCCGATCCGGAAAAATGAATTTTGGTCCATCACCCAGACTAGATCGGACCGATTTACATCGCTAATTAAAACCAGAAAAACTAGGTCGGAACCAGTAAAACCAGAAGTATCAGTTTAGGGGTTTAACCGATGTGATATCAGTTCTTCAAATCTCAAAACCGGTATATACCGGTTTTGATTCTAAATATGTCCAAAACCGAACTAAAACAGACCAGTTATACCCCTATATAGTAAGGTCATGACAACCACTTATGAAAACTTATATTCATCTATCAAACTAACTAATGTTGCATATTAGTTAAGCGTTTCTAAAAAAAAAAAAACTAATGTTGCATATTGTCCATGAATATGTCAAACCACCACTTATTCAAAAGAAAATTTTAAATCACAAAAAAATAGATTTAATTATTTATATTATTTGTTAATTTTTTTTGTAATTTTTTAATGATACGGTACAAAAAAAACAGCCCAAGATTATGGAATCAAATAGATATGGTCAGTGCAAGATATATAATAGGAGAAAGTCTCGGAAGAAAGAAGGAGATCATGACGTGGCGTCTAAATGAAAAATATTATAGTAAGCAAGATAGATAGAAATTGGGTTTTCTACATGAGTTGCGTGCATCAAAACAACTTGTACGTCTTGTGGGTTTTCTACATTTTGGTTAGATCATGCGAGAGATACGTACGTCTTGTGGGTTTGGATTTTCAACATTTGAACAAGAGATAACTTGTATCAGATCATATGCTTCTCCCACAATCCAGGTTGTATAATGTCATCTTGATGGCAGAATCGGAGATCTCTCTTTCTGATCTACACTCTCTTCTTTTTAAGAGTAAAATGATGTTTAGATATAAAATTAGTTCACGTATTCTTTTTTTTAAAGCTAAATTGCCACTAAGCTTCTCAATTGAATTTCATATCATGCTGTTAAAAAAAAATCAAATTTATGTCTCTTATATAGATGAGATGAGATGAGAAATTTGTGAATCGTATTAAACTAATTTGAAAAAAGATTTTTATGAGATTTTAAAAAATGAGATAGAAAAAGTTAAATAAAAAATTATAAAATTAAAAGCGGGTTAGAACATAATTTTTTTTAATATTATTTTTATTTTGAGACTTGAAAAAGTTGAATTGTTTTTTTATGTTTTGTTTAGAAGCTTGTGAAAATTGTAATGACGAGGTAATGCATAGATAAAAAAGTTAAAAAAATTGAAATTTAAAAATTTGAAAATACTTGTGTTTGAATGGTATTTATAATTGAGATGAAATGGTTTCAAAGACAATTTCAAAGGTTTGTGAGTCATAAAAAATTTTTCATGTATCTTGCTCCTTTTTTTTTTCTATCTAATAAAATGTTGAAAAATTCTAGATATAAACATCACACTCCTACACACCACTTAAAAATATATTATTGTATTCATCTACCCTCATATTTCACGAAATCTCATATTTTATAAAAAATAAAAAATAAAATTACATATTATTTAAATGGTATAAAATGTGAGATTTTGTGTATCACTTCTCTAAAATGTTTACTTGCATAGGAAAGAAAAAACATGTGCAAATAATCGGGGCGGAAAAACATGCAACTTGACTCGCCACATTTATAAAGCACTTGAAAGATTCATAACGTAAAATTAATTTGTTTTTAAATAATTTTTAATATTTTATACACGTGCCATGTCTAGTTGTTGGCGTTTTTAAAGGTTTAATTTGATCGTCTTTAAAACTCCCGAAAGTAAAAAGAGAAATAAAAAAGACAGAATAATTAGAGTATGAGGCTAAACCCCAGACAGATCCCAATTTTATTTTTAAACAAGTAATAATATTGAAAGTTTAATAAATAAAAGCATAAACAGTGAAACTCAAAATAAACCTAGCCCTTGACGAATTGATACAGCCATTCAAGAGTGATGAGCAAACAATTACTATCTCTGCCTGATTTGCATGGCTTGTATAAATATAAATAAATATATATATATATATATATATATATATACTTCTCTCAAAAAAAAAAAAAATTTATTTTTCTTTTCAATTAAAAAAAAACCATATTAGTATTAGTACGCGATTTAGTGCACCAAATCACTTGTATCTAGCAAGACTAATAAGATTTTACGTACGTACGTACATACATACATACATACATACATATATATATATATATAGACCTCAAATGAATCAAGCTTATACAATAATTGTTAATGGACTTAAAAAACGAATTGTTACTTGGCTTAAACCGAGTTTATTCAACTTGTATTCTGTCTAATATTTGAGGTCAATGTTAATTATAAACAACTTATTAATTAAACCAGCCGGACTCGGGCTGCTGCTCACGCGGCAATGTATTTGTTCTTAGTCGTCAATTGTAGGCAAACATGTTCTCAACTGAGGAAAGTAGCATGAAATCGAGGAAACTAAGGTAAATCTATCGTTCAATGATGTTGGAAAATATCTTCAAGACAGGCCCTTTGGACCCATCCTGCATAATAAATCTCCGTCCTATGGGCCACTCCCTCGGAAATTTCCCTAAACAGAACCTCTCTCACCACTGCATAAAACCAACAGCTAGGTTGGAGTTCGGAGCCATAAATAAAGAATGAATAAGCATAAAACGAACACGCTGAATATAGATATATTTATTCAGATCCTTGTTTATCCAAAAGTGCTAAATACAAATAATCAAATAATATAATCTTAACCTCAGAATAATTTAAGTCAGACTCAGTTGGATTTTGGTTAAATTCAAACCAGATACCTTCTTCTTCTTCCTCCTCTAACTCCACTTCACTAAAGCCTGCCCATTCTCATTTGGGTTTAGCAGGTCTCTATATCTCCAGCTAAAAAAATGCAGGAACATTAGCTCCTGAAAAAAGTTTCTCCTGGAGGGATAACTGTAGCGAAAGCTCCACAAGAAGGTCCAGGTTGATGACAGCCAATTGCAAAGAAAAATGTTTCCTTTTTTTCCCCTGCTGATGGATTCATTAGCTCCGTTAGCTGCATAATTTAACAGTACATGCCACAGCCTGAGCCCAAAATTTAAGCCTTGCCTTGACATCTTCCGGATGATCGCCTGGACAGAAAAGGCACCAGAATGTGTAAATCAGACGCCAGATGTTCACATGGATTGAAGTCACAAGACACTTGGAAAATAAACAGGAAATAAATTCCAAAGAAGGTATATGATGGCTAAGAATTAGTTTCCGAAAACAAGGCAAACATATAAGCGTAGTTTACAAATCTCCTCTCTTTTATAAACCGTCAATATGATTTGGTCTAAGAATCCTCATATTTCACTCATAAATATCATCGTTTGATCTGGCTGAACATCTAATTAGAGAAAATAAAACCATAACTCGAAGATTGACTTTAGAATGATGCCGATAAAAAAAAATAGAATAGAAGAAACCCAGTTCATCAATCCAGCTAAAGGATACCTTGAGAAGGCTATATTTCAAGTCTTTATCCAATTTCGTATAAAAGAAAAATAACTCGAGGAAAATTCATCGCGGTACTTCAAAAATAAAGCACGCGGCTCATCACTCCATCGACAAAAAACCCCTTGATCCACGAAAATCGGGTGGTAACCAAAAATTTCCACTCAAAAACCAAAGAAACCCAGAGCATTGCCGAACCAAAACGCATCACAGGGAGATTATATATCACCCCAAAGCAAGACCATCCATAGACAAGAAAAATTAAAACTTCTCCAAGAAAATAAATAAGACAGAACACTCACCGGGACTGGAGATCCTCCAATTGGCAATCGGGCTCGCAACAGAAGAGGAGTCCGTGGCCGCCGCTTCAGCATTCTCTGGCAACTTCTGCTGTTCGTCCATGAACTTCTGGCTCATGGAATAGCAGAGCTCAAGCGCAGGCAAGGTGTTGCAGAGCTCAGGGATTTCATCATAGCTGAACCCAAAGCCAAGATCCAAGCAACCTTTGAGCTCATCTAGATCCTCATCCGTCAAGCTTTTGGTCCTCGTGAGGTCATCTTCATCCGCAGTCTCAACGTACCCTTCAAGCAAAACCTGGCTCTTCTTGTTCTTCTTGTTACTGACATTCAGTTTTGCCCACTCTTCGTCTTGGTTCAGAATCCCAGCAGCAGTGCTTTGGGTTTGGCTTTCCAAAGTTTCGTCTTCTGGGTTATGGTGGAATCCGATCGTGGAGGAAACCCAAGATTCACAAGGAGAGTCCGCCATCTCTCCCTCTCTCTCTGGGTTATGGTGGAATCCGATCGTGGAGTAAACCCAAGATTCACAAGGAGAGTCCGCCATCTCTCCCTCTCTCCCTCGCGGAAACTACTCCTCTGTTTCCTGAGGCGGATCCGAGGCCGGAGGGAGGCCACTTTTAAAGCTGCATCTAGAGGGAGGGCAGATAGGGTTTTTTACTCTTTCTTTTTATTTTTCTTTTCTATTTGACTCTTCACTCCTTCTAGAAAACTCCATTTGACAAAACTCAAGTTTTTTAAAAATAAAAAGTTATTAATTTTTTTAAAATAAATTAAAAAATAATAAAAATCATTTTATTGCTTATTATTAAATTAATCATTCCACTCAACAATTTTACTTCGTTAAAAATATAAAAAAATAAAAATTAATGTGTGGTATAAAACTACTAAATAAAAATTTGCTTATCAAGTATAATTATGAAATTAAAATTTTAAGTATTTTTTTTCATTTTTACCTGTTAATTTATATTTATTTTAAGAGAGTCTTCAATCCATGGTAACATGAGTGATGCTACACTCAATACTCATCGAGGGTGTAGTTAGAGGATGAGTCGACTATTTAGCTTCTTTTTTTTTTTATCATTTTTTATACCATTAAAGATTTTAAAAAATCATAATTTCATTAAAAACTACTTTTTAAACTATTAAATAAAAAAAAATACATCGAGACCATCCTCGATAGAACAAGCATTTCCCTGATAACATTGTTGTTTTCTAAAATATTATTTAGATTTATGTTCGAGTTTTGTTAGAATAATATCGATTGGAACAAAAGAAAAAACACGTATTCCACACAGGACATATGTTTTTTATTCATATGAACTCAAACAAAACTCTCGACAACATGTTTCTCCTTTATAATAAATAAAATATATATTTTTAAATAGCTTATATAATACAATATTATCTAAAAAAATATTAATTTACAATTTTTTTATACCTATGTGAAATAAATGCAATTTTATAAAATTAAAATTCATTTATAATGGATTGACATGATTGTATTGAAAAGCAAACGTATACAAAAATCTTACACTAGCATAATAGTATATAATATAATACCTTAAATTTATTTTATAATAAAATGAATTTTGGGATATGCAACATCGTATTAAAATATACTAATTTATAATTTATTTTATATAGAATTCTTGTTTTATTTTTATTAAGTGTATAATTCCTTTTTATTTTTTATTCAACTATGATCTTCTATGAACGTATGTACGTAGGCGCATATAGATGGGGGAAGCTGCGTGAATAATTATGGTGATGACGTGGCGGGGGGACAGCTGTACTAGTGGGTGGAACAAACAGGTAAGGTGGGTGGGGACCTCACATAGAGGTAGCGGGGTCAACCAGTGGTGTTGAAAAAAAATTTAAAAAAAGAAATGCCTACATACAATATTTTTTACAACATTTTATATAACAATATTTTAAATAAGAGGTATTTTTATAAAATATTTTATAAAAATAAAATCATTTTATAAAAATATTTTAATTTTATAATATTATTGTGTAATGTATTGTATAATATGTTGTGTGTATTTTATTATTTTAAAAAAAAATATTATTTTTTTAACATCCTTAATTATTAAAAAAATTAAAAATATATATATAATTTTACTAATAATCATTTTCTTAATCATCAAAATAAAATAATTTTTTTTAAAAAAATATATAGAATAGTAAATAGGTAGTAAAAAAATAATATTCCTATCATTTTTCATAAAAATTATTTTCAAAAAAACATAATAAATTAAAAAAATAATTTATAATTTATAATTTAATTTTTATATATAATTATTTTTAAAAAAAATTACATTACGCTCGCGCAAGTACCCAACCCATTAATGTAAATAACACAGAAGTCTCACATATGTTTTTTAAAAATAGTGGGTAATATGAGATTTATATAAAAAATTATTTTTTTAATAATGGACTTTATATTTTAAAAAAAAGCGTATGAAATTTATAATCTTAAAATTATATTTAACATTAGTATATATATATATATATTATTTATAATTAAGCAAGGTTTGTTGCATTGGGTGGTCCATACAACTCAGTACTCAAGGTCTCAACTTTTGTTTTTAACCACAAAATTGTATTGCACCAATTTAACAAACATAAAATTAAAAAGTAATTCCCAACATTAAATTTTAAATCTTTTAAATTTTGAATTTATATAATATGGCACATGTTGTCCTCTAATTAGTCACTGTGGGATGGTCAAGTATCAAGTCAGCATTTTCTTCCAAGAGACCAACGGAGGGACTGTTTTAAAATTTGACCATAACCATAATATTAATTTAAACCAGAGAAAGTATTTTATAAATCACATTAAAATATATTTGAATATAAATAGATTGAGATATATGTTTAAATATATGAAATAAGTTGATATAAATTTAACATGTTCTGTTTAATCCTTTTAACAATTAATTTTTATTGTGTTAACTTGAACATTACCTATTTAACTTTTTTTAACATGTTTGATATAAATAGGTTGAGATTATTTGTATTTTTATTTTAACATAATTAATATAATTTCATAAATCATATATGAATAACTATATAAATTATTCACAATTACAATTAAATTTTTGATAAAATATTTTATGATCAATATCTAAACCAATAATCTATAAGGAAATTAATATTTTCATAAAATAATTAAGTAGTCATATACTAATATTAATATTACATTTCAACAATAATAAATGCATATAAAACAAAATACTCATTGAATTTGAAAAAATAGAATTTATTTGTATTATATGGATCAATTGAAGTTTTGCTAGCTTATTCACAATTGACCCTTTTATCAATCGTGTTATATAAAGTCAACTCGTTTTGATCCAAATTCAGATATATTAAACTCAAATCCTCTTGCTATTTAAGGATTGAGCAAAAATCTGAAAATTTGATTCCTAATCCGGCTTCGCACCCAAAACAGAGTCGAAGTCGGAGGTGTTATTTAACCAACTCTAACTCTGCTCCACTCCGACTCCGATATTGTATATATATTATAAAAATATTTATTATTTATATACTGATCATATATACGAGTATTTTATTGAATTTAACTATATATAGTTATATAACTATAACTTATATAAGTTAAATTCAATAACATATTAGTATGTTATAAAATAATATAAATAGATTAATAGTTTAATATATGTAAACATCGTAATATTACTACCATATACAATCAAGTATAGAAATAAGTGTAGTATAGAAACAAGTTATAAATAAGTTAGACACTAATATAATATAATAACATGTAATACTAATATCTTATAGTAGAATAAAATTTAATTAGAGATTATAGTATAAGTCTAATATAGAAATAAGTTAGACACTAGTATAAAAATATGTCTAATATAATAAGTTAATAACACAAAATATTATAGTATAATAACATGCAATTAGACACTAATGAATTAATAATTATTAATAATCAACACTAACACTTAAATTTGTGGAGAAAGATTATCCAAACCATAAATAAAAAAAATCATGGCTAAAAAAATTTAAAAATTAAATTAAATTTTATTTACATTTTTGATAAATTTAAATTTTGAAAGCCCACAAAATAATCTATTATAAAACTGCCAACTTCAATAGAACTATTAAAAAAATTAAAATTAAATTAATTGACTAATCAAGAAATTGACACATAATAATAATTACTTCATTTTAAGGTACGAACGGGTTCCAAAAAAGTATAAAGGTCGCGTCAGCATTCATGGACGATACGTTTAAATCTTCATATATATATTGTATGAAAAACTCTATTTACTATCTAGCGTAGATAATATATATAACAGATCACTTACATGCTATAATTTAATAAATGGATCATGCTAATTGACCGCTCAGTTTTTATTATTGGGCGTGATCGCTAATTCTTTTTTTTTAATTATTTTTTAAACAACTCTAAATATTTTTTAAAGAAAAATTACACAAATTCACTAATAGTAATTTTATAAAAATTTAAAAAAAAACTTAAAATACATTAACGGTCAAATCGAGAGCGACAGACAAATCGAAATTTCAAACTAACATTTTCCTTAATAACAAAGAAGTTGTTTGCTAATAATTAAATTAAAGCAAGATTTGATAAATTGGGTATTTTTCCGGATATTTCTTTCTAGGTTTCGCATATTATATTATATATATGTTGGAAGACAGCAGACGGACACATGTAATTATATTCAATCATAATTTTATTTGGATCGAAAACATGCATTCGTGTCACGCGCTTGTTGATCTTTTGGTGGATACTGAATCAATCAGTAATCATAATCTATTTCTTTTACTCAGTAATTTTTATTTTTTATTTTTTGGTTTTCAATAAATGTGTTGTATAGAATTACTGAATATAATATATTTTTTTAATTGTGATACCTTCCCACTTGACACAAAAATCTTAATTAGAAGAAACAGTACACCTACCTTTGTTAGGTGCGGAGACAGCCCAGAGACATATCTATTCATTATTAATTAATTTGTCATATATATATATATATAGTATTTCATTCTCATTTTCTTTATTAAAAAAATAATAATTTGCTAAGGTTTCCCCAAAGTTGGGGTCCTAATTCTTGATGCTTTGCTCCCTAAGACACCTCATATATTTTGCAAAGTCTCAATCGCTTTAATTGTACCGGTCCCAGCGATTCTTGGAAAAATATACATTTTTATTTTCTTTTTTTGAATTATGATATGGCCCGATTTGTATACATATTTCAGTTCAGAAGAGATAAGATGATATATTTTGAATAGTAGGATACGGAGTGGGGCCACCCCTTCACCGCCCCCCACCTTGGAAATTTTTCTCTGTACCCCGCCCTCACACGATTTGTATACACGTTTCAGTTCAGATGAGATGAGATGATATATTTTGAATAGTAGGGTATGGGGCGGGGCCCTGGGAATTTTTTCCCGTATCCTACCCCCATACATGCGGGGGCAGGTGACGGGTCCGCTGCCCAAGGTGTCAAGGTGGACCTCCATCCGTCCGTCCCCTGCCCCTACTGGGCATTCAGCCCAGTTCAGTTATCTGGGCCCTAAATAACCCAAAATTTATTTTGGGTCACTTTGGACCCATAATGTAACTAAAACAAATAAATATATTTAAAAAATGAAAACAAAAAATAAATATATTTAGCAACATTACAATTAATTGTAATTAACAAAATCATAATATTTCAATTTGATCAATTTAGGGTGGCATTGTGGCGGTGAGTTCACTGAGTAGTGAGTTGTGTCAATAGCTCTGAGACTGAAAATCAAGATCATAAAAGTTAATAAGTTATAAAACCGAAAATATTAATAAGTTAAAAATAAATAAAAAATTAGAATTATAAAGTTATAAAGATGAAACAAAAATTTAAAATATAAAATATTAAAAGTACTAACCAACATGAGATTGAGATTGAGCTATTGGAATTTGGGATGAAGATGAGGCAGATGAGCATAGATCGGTCATTAGGATTCAACATATCTATATTGAGAATATAAATGCTAAAAAATATACAAACAAAATAATTAGATACTAAAATATTATATAAAATTATAAATGCAAAAAATAATTAAGGGACAAATTGTGCAAACCATGACAATAGTGGATCCAATACACACAAAGTCATACTGTATCGGAGGTAGCCGTAGATGTCGTCTCATGTATCATTATAACAATTAAATTTGAAATAAAATTAATGAATACCGATTAAATGAAAATAAGAAATTAGAAAATGAAATTAAAATAAATACCAGATCCAGGCTGATCACCACCCTCCTCCTCAACGTCGGTCTTCTCATACTCAAGAACATCCGGAACATAAATTGGAGTTCCCTTGATCCAATTCTGTGTGCAAATCAAAGCCTCCATAGTGGTAGAAACTAATGAACTTCGAAATGAATCCAATAAACGCCCTTCGGTGCTAAAAGCCGACTCTGAGGCTACGGTGCTAACATGGATGACCAAAAGACTGCGGGCTATCTCTCTAAGGACGAGATACTTTACGGCATTCACCTTCCATCAACTTAATATATCGAAATCTCGTGAAAATGGAAAAAACTTCGCTGCTAAGTATATGTCTATCTCTGATGGAGCCTCTACAGAACTCCGAATGAAGGGGGTCTATTCCAACTTCTCACCCCAGTCCAATTTACGTCTTTTCCCAACCTCGACTTCTAGAACTTGTGGGGGGTAGGTGTAGGTGCCTCAATATTACCACCCCGCAAGACGATAAACTCGTCAAATAATCTTCTAAGGGTTTCCTGAACTCTTGCTGCAATAAGTTCTGCCCATGCTTGCCCGTACGCAAGGCACAATCCAAATACCAGGTCATCTGCCTTAAACTGAGGGTCAAAGACTTTAGTTACATGTAACAAAATATTAGTCCTAGTAAAATCTCTCCAATACTTGTCGTACTTTGTCCTCATAACCAATACTATCTCCCGCAGCCTAATGTGACCATCTGCTACCATGTCATCTAATTCTGCTTTTACCCTACATATTTGCTAACATAATTGATGGGATGTAGGGAACAAAGTTCCAGATAGTGTCGTGGTGACCTCGTAAAAAAGCCTAAAAAACTCTATAAAAATAAATACAATTTCTCAATCATTATCTACGGGTTTTCCCAATCCCCGTGATCATCAAAATATTTAACATATTGAATTTCTTCATCACCAAATAATGCAAATGCCAGCTTCTTGAGCCGCTTCCAACATAAAAAAATGTTGAGTTCCATCGTATAGACATATCAGTACAAAGGCCTTTCTTGAATGTTAGGTCCGCAGACCTCGCAGCAACCTTGAATTTCTCCAACCTCGAAAGAGAATATCTCACTCATCTCACAACTGTCCTAACCCGAGCAATTGCGTCATAAAGATCCCTTAAACCATCAGTGGTAATAAAATTCAAAATATGTGCCGCACATCTCACATGCAGACACTCACCACCCATGATTATCTTATTTGCCTCTCTAACATAGGTCTTCAAATGTCTCAATGCGATATCGTTAGATGAGTCATTATCAACTGTGATTGTAACAACTTGGGTCAACCCCAACTCCTTTACTTCGGCCTTCAAGGCCTTCCCAATTATCTCACCCTTGTGATCAGTGATTTGAAAAAAAATTTATAATTTTTTTATGCAATATCCAATGACAATCAACAAAATGCACAGTCAAAGACATATAATTAAAATTTTAGACTGATGTCCAAGTATTAGTAGTGAGACAAACAAATTAACCCGCCAATTGACCCCTCAACTTCTATTTTTCATACCAAAAATATTTTTTTACATCCTTAGGCTATAAATTGGACTTAAAAGAATGGCGGATGAGACTAGTGGGGATGCAATTTTGAGGGGGTATACTAAGAATGATCCCGATGAGTGTAGAAAATACCTACCTCTTATGCTCATCATAGATGAGCTACATTTTCAAGTTGTTGATGAGAAAGGATTCCGAGCATATTCTTGCTACTTGAAACCAAGACTTAATATTTATTCTCGCCACACGGTGGCAAATTATGGAAGCATGTTTGTTGCAGGGCTTAGGAGCGGGGCAATGTGTTGTAGGAGTAGGTGTTGTGCCAGGGGTAGGAGTAGGAGTAGGAGTTCCTGTAGGGGTAGGTGTAGGGATAGGGGTAGGGATAGGGGTACCCTGAGCCTGGAAATGAGAGCTCGCACTAAAATATGCCGGCATATCCATAACTCAAGTAAACAAGAAATCTAAAATTATAGCAAACATAGTAACATGCCAAACAATTAACATCCAAGCATTAATATCCAAATATTAATTATGAAAATTAACATCCAAACAATTAACATCCAAGCATTAACATATATATTGGAAGTTGAAAGATGGGAGAAATGATTATGAAAATTGAGGAAATGGTATCGAAGAATTTGTCCTAAAACAGAAAGTAACTTATTTCATGATATTGATCCTCTGTTCTGAGTTGAAATTTTGAACCATATATATATATATATATATATATATATAGATCAGCTTTGTGATAACAAAAAAAAAAGGCAGTTTAAACATAAAAAAAATGAATTTTAGAGCTATGAATACAATGAATATCGAGTAAGCAATATAGACAATTGCGTCAAAATCTTCTGCTACCCAGTATTCCCTCCCTAAAGGAAAAACTTAGTATATTAGAAAAGCCTATTCTTCTAATCTGTTTTACATAGAACCTAACATGTCTGTGTATATAGATAATTTCAAAATTGATTCATCCTATTTTCCCCTGGATTCCATTGGATACCAGAAGATTCCTCTAAGAATCTCCAATATTATTCCAATATATTAATACACACTAATTCGCTTGTCATAAAGCCTATCTATGACAAGAACGATAAAAAAAAATTGATTTACCACAGTGCCTATATTTTCCGAGCCCTCACTGAGGAAGATTGGGATATCAACTCCTATACTTCTAAAAGACTTATCAATACAGACATTGCCTGCAATTACCATGACTATATTACTGTTTGGAACCGTTTTATGTTCTTCCAAGTATCTGATATGAGTCATTCCTGATTTTTTAATTTTGACAAAAAATTCAAAGGAAAATTTCCTTTTTGGTTTCTCCAATGGTGGAACTAGTTTGGACCTATTCCTGAAAATTTTCCTGACAAGCTCTTAAGAGCCTTCAAATGCTTTGCTAATGTTGTTTGCTCCAAGCTTAACCGACACATGTCTCATTTCCACTATTGTCTCCATTTTTGCCAATGGTATAAAGTATCATGGATCTTGAAGTGGAACTATGAAAGAAATGCTAATATATATATATATATATATATATATGAGCCAACATGTATGGTTATTCTCTTTTTCTTTTTAAGCAAAGTTTTCAAACTTAATCCAAATTAAGTTTAGGGTATTTTCCAAATTAAGTTTAGGGTATTTTGAAATACCCTAAATTAATTTAGGGGTTTCAAACTCTACATTAATTTAGGGGTTTCAATCTCAAAATTAATTTAGAGTTTCGGATTGGAACCAATTTAGGGTTCCAATCTGAATTAATTAGCCACAAATCAAGTCATCAATGATCAAAATTCACACACATTACATGATACAAACCCAAAAAAAAATTAAAAAACACACGAACAGATTCACACACAGTCACACATCGTTCATCAATCATCAACGATTCAAACCACATGCACAATCAAGTCTTCACAGCACACAATTCACAAAATCCCATCCTCCATCTCCGATTAAACTCCATCCTTCCTCCAATCTCCATTCCATAAAATATAAATCACAAAAAATAAAAATTTAATTTAGGGTTTCTTACCTTTGGCGACGGAAGGCTATGATGAAGGCGACGACAGGTTATGGTGAAGGCGAAGGCGACGGCAACTACGCAATTTGCTAGTTCTTCTACGGCGATGGACTATGGAGAATCGGAAATGCAAATTGCAAAGAGAGCGAGACTTAGAGAGAGAGAGAGAAATTCAGAGTGGGTGAGCTGAGCTCCCGGGGGGGGAGGGACCTAAACAAATAACGAAACAATGCCATTTTTTCATTGACAAAACGACATTGTTTCATGCTTGGATTTTTTTTAATATATATATAAATACTTATATATAATTATATATATTATGTTTGCAGGGATGGGCGAGGGTCACCCTTATCCCGCCCCCCGCCTTGGGTGCCAAATGCGGGTGGGGCCACCCACCCCTGCATTTGGCAGACGGGCCCCGCCCGCATTTGGCAGACGGGGTAATCAGCCCCGCCACACAGGGGCGGAATTGGAGCAGGGTAGCGAGGGTAGGGCCCCGCTGCCCACCCCTATTGAATAGTAGTGAGATGTTTTGAGTTAAGATGAGATGAGATAATTTGTAAAAAAGTGTATGTTTGGATAGTGAGATGAGATTTGATGAGATAATTTTGACATTTTAGGATTTGATAAAGGAAAATTACAAAAACCACAATGATTAAGTAAGTATTTTTATTGATGTTATGAATTTAAAAAAAAAAAAAAAGAAATTAAAAATGGTAAAAAAAAGCCAAAAAAAAATGCTTGGACCAAAAAACCGATCGAAATGGACTGGAATCGGTCCGGTCGGTTTGATCGGTTTGGGCACCTTTCTTGCCCTTTTCTTGGGCCCTTTTTTGGGCCTTTGTTCTTGTCCAATTGGACCAATTCAACATCTATTTTGGATTTTTTTTTTCTTCAATTCATTATCCTAGTTCTTTTTGAGCATTTTTTGAGTTGATTTCATTTTAATACTAATGTCATTTATAATTTTCTACTATTGTTTATTATAAGTTATAATTTTCTACTATTACTAAGTAACTAACTATATTAATTATTACTTACTACTTATTACATAATTAAAAAATAAATAAAAATAACTTCACTAGACGTTTAGTATTACATAATACATATTACCCAAAAAAAAAAAAACAAATTGTTTAAGCATAGCAAAATGCAACTAATAAATATAACATAATTAAATGACAACAAATTGGAAAATTGAGAATGATCTTCATATTTGCTACTTCAACTTCAAGCCTTCAACCTTCAATTTTCAATAATTGTCACGTTTGAAGATGTGCCCAACTCTATATACAAACATTAAAAAATATTAATAATAAGAATAAAACATCAAATGTTAGTGAGTTTGGATTATAAAAAATACTAAAATTAAATTACAATGAAAAAAAAAATATTACTTGATTATATTATGAAGCTCTCCACATTATCCATAACCTCCCGGATATCAATGGTTGTTGCCAGATGCCTTAACCAATTTTGAGTATAAATAAGTACGCCAACGGTTCTCGGAGCCAATGAACTCCGAAAAGAATCAAGCACACGACCTCCCGTACTAAATTCTGACTCGGACGCAACCGTGGAAATAGGCATGGCTAATAAGTCTCGTGTAATCCTAGTGAGTATATGATAGTTAGCCTTATTAATTTTCCACCAAGTCAACAAGTCAAACGATGTGGAGAGTGCCTCATAACCATCTAATAAATATCGATCAACTTCTGTTTTGGTAATATTAGATCCCATTGCGGAAGATGCTTTATACCACTCATAGAACCATTTGGTCTCATGCTTTCCATCACCATCATTCATGGTTCTAGATATTGGAGGGGGTTGTTCACGTTCTTGGGTACTCATGGTGGAGCCAAATTCGGCATTATATTCCGCATACAAATCTCTCAATACATTTTTCACACTTGACACCAACTCCTCAGCACGAAACTCATCATGAACTTTCCTCAAGTGGAAAGTAAGAAGTCCTAACTTGCTTCGTGGATCAAGCACAATTGAAATTAACATGAACAAGTTTAGCCTGTCTAATGACCCCACTATTTATCATATTTTGTTTTCATATTTATAACCATACTCCTCAAGCAACTATTAAGACTGTCACTCAACTCCATCAACTTATTTTGGAGATCACAAATCTCCAGAAAATTGGTGTTTGCTGTCACATATAAAGACCCAGAAAATCTGTTAGTGACATCATAAAACATTCCAAAAAACTTAACAAAAACCCGCACTGTCTCCCACTCCCTAGCTGCAGGAGGCCCCATGTGCCTAGACCTAGGGCCATCATCAAAGTAAGAGAGGTAATTATAATCCTCACTCTCCATCCGCCTGAAAGCTTTCTCAACCTGCTCAGCCGTCTCCAACATCATATAAGTTGAGTTCATCGTGTCTGTACATCAAGACATAAAATTTTTTTACAATCAATTTTTTCTTTTTCTGCACACTTTTTAAACTTGTCTAATCTTGCGAGAGATGAACATACATATCTAACTGCGTTTCTAACCATTGTGATGGCATCATTGCACTCATTCAAACCTTCATTCACAGTAAGATTCAATATATGAATACAACATCTCATGTGCATATACTTACTCACCAACAAATTTTCACTCAAAAATTGTTTCAGATATGAAATTGCAATATCATTTGAACTTGCATTATCAACAGTCACAGTAAATATTTTATCAATACTCCAATCAAGCAAGCATGTCTCAACATATCTCCCAATAGTTTCCCCTCGATGATTAGGAATTAAACAAAAGTTAATTATTTTTTTCTACGATTTTCAATGTGTATCAATGAAGTGTGCAGTTAGACACATATAATTCAAATCTTGTACCGATGTCCATGTATTGGTCGTCAACGAAATTCTCATGCCACCATTTTTTAACACTTTTTTAAGTTTTTCCTTTCATATTCATACAATTTCATACAATCTCTTGGAACTGTGACACAATATGGCACTTTAAACTGAGGTTCAAGACACCAACACACTTTCCTAAATCCCTGTCCTTCAACAACTCTAAATGGCAACTAATCGATAATTACCATCTTTGTAATCGCCAACCTCACAACATCTTCACTATATTTATGGGTTACAAGACTCATTAACATACCATCACTCTCTCCAACCCACTCCTTAGGTGTTGCCTCACCTGTTAATATTTTTTGGTACCTATTCAAAGACCCACATTTATGAGGATTTTTAGGACATGAAGGTAAATGGTTTTGCATTGTTGAAGTCCCATTTCTCTTTGAGTGGCAAGCATACGTCATGTCACAATAATTACATTTAGCTTTTGGATCATCTATAGGATAACCCTCCACCTTTGTAAAATGGTCCCAAACAATCAATGGATCATTCCCTTTTCGTTTCTTAGGTAATGGACAAGTGGTACTAGCAGGGGCACTAGGTGGTTTTGATGACTGGGTCTCCCTCAAATCATCTCTTAAGTTAATGGTTGGACTTGATGCATCAACATCAATCAGAGACAATGAAGAATCCATCAAATTTATAAAACAAAACATAAATGTTACACGTTGTGATGAGAATGTAAAGTATCATATTTTTCTCCTTTAATGTTTAGTCTTTTTATACTTAATTGGTTCCTAAATGTACTCATTATTCTTATATTTTTATTTAGGAAGCAAATGGAGTTGTTTAATGCAAAACGAATCTAATTGGGTGGTTCTGTATAGTTTCGACACTGCTTCATAATCTGGACATAACTCTCTCATCTGAGCTCTGATTGAGATGATTCAAGATACTATGGAACACCAAGAAAAATATCTACAACTTCCATGTTTTGAATTTTGAAAGATACTGGCTACATAAAGGTAGAAATCTGGCTTGAAGTTGACACACTTGCACTGCTCATGTTTCAGAACGTTTGGCCTTATCGTGCAATTCAAATATGCGATTTAATTGCAGATGTTTTGGAGATCTGGTGCACGAAAGTTACAGCTGGAAAACACCACTTTCCTAGTTATATTAGGACTTTATTTTATTTTTAATATTTTCCTTAATTAAGTCAGATTTGGATATGGTTATTTGAGAATAATGTTTAGAATATTTTTAGAGATTTGGTAGGATTCTAATAAAGGGGATGTACGTGTAAAAGAGGGAGAAAAGATCATCATACTAGGACATCTCTCTCCCCTCTTCTCTAACTCCTCATTCTAGTTTTCATGAGAGTTTTGTGTGGCTAAACTTTCATAATTGGTCGAAGGAAACGGAAACCTCGATATCAATAAAGCTATGAGATCTGGTTTTTTTTTAGTATTCAATTTATGCTTTGAGTATCGAATGTTTTTCTATGCCTATTTTCATGATTGTCTCATTTAATTACTAAGAGGCCTACTAGTTTATTATTCGTTGCAATCTATTGCTAGATTAGACATCAAATCCGTAACTGTGTGATCCCTCTAATTTGTGAAGCAGTTAAGATTTGATGATTTGCTGCGTCAGAAATTATTAGATCTTATGAAGAATGCTCGATGAAATTAAATGCAACCGCTTGTACATGTATTGTTTAGCTTCATCGATTTCTCTAATTCTTAAGGTTGTTACTAGATTAAACCTTTAGCACTTGTCTTGGGTTGTTTAGTGGTTAAAGTTAATTAGATCGCTTGTTTTATATTTAACTACGACTAAGGAGAGATAGGAAAATAATTCCAACGGTGAATATTCAAAGTATGAATTAATATATATTTGTATCGATGATCAGTTGTAAAATTCCGATGGTGGATGTCGACTTAGACCAAGGTTTGTTCTTTTGATTGATTTCGATACTTTAATTTGAATTGTTTCTTAGTTGTTCTTCTTAAAATTGTTTTCGTTATACTCAAACCCCCCAATCCTTGTTCATGTAGCATAAAACTAGGCTAAATACTCTCCGTCGGAACGATCTTTACTTGCACTACTACATGTATTTTTAGGAGTTTAGATTTTATTTTTGGTTGCCTGCTACAGCACACCATGTTGTGACATACATTATAAAACAAAACAATGATTAGTATTACACAACAGCTAGTTTGCAGTATAACAAACATCACAAGTCTAATATTCTAATATAAGTTTAGTTCACTCATATTCCTTTATGTGGTGTTTTTGCATAAATTTCCAATCACAGCCCACAACTTCAAAGACTGCTAAGAAAATAAGAAAATAAATTCAAAGACAGTCTTGAATATTTATGCAAATCACAAGTCTATCACACACACACACACAAATTATCACACACGACACTGTCACAAACCACAATATTTAGGACAGTAAGCATTGCTCATTTCGGCATAAACCAGTAAACCACAATATTTTTCTCTTTTGCTGTAACCATTGCTCATCAGTCATTACACACGACACAAACCAATAACCATAATATTTTTACTAAACTTTAAACAAGGCAAAAACCGAGATATGAGATACACTGCAAAAAATCTCGGGATTTCCTCTTCCTTCCAAAAAACTCGGCATTTCCTCTTCATCCCAAAAAATTCCTCTGATAAATTAACAACTAACAAAGCAATGGAACCCAACAAAGATGAAATACAAAGGAAAACTTACAAGGAGAATGTGGGCCGTGTGGTTCGTTGAAGACGAGAGAGGAGAAAGGGCCGTGGGGCGTATGGGTCGTCGGCGACGAGAGAGGAGAGTTTGAGAGTGAGTCTGTGAGATGTGAGGTCCAAGGAGAGGGAGAGAGAGTTTGAGAAGAGAACGGCTACGAAGAATGTGTGGAAGGAAGGAGAAAGTGAAACCGGGGCATGCGGGGGGGGGGGGGATTCAAAACTCCTAACCCTACCCAAAAACGACGCCGTTTGGTTTAGAACAAAAATAGTTGTTTTCCTTTTTTTTTTTTTAATGGGTTAAGAATCAAAACGACGCTGTTTCATGTGAAACGACATCGTTTTGTATAAGAAATATATTAAAAAAAATATACTTATTAACGTCGGTCAGTTCTTCGATTTAGACCGGGCCTGAACTGTAGACCGAACCAACCGACGTCTGTTTTGTTAAATTGCTATCGCTGGCTGATCGATTCTTTGCCGGTTTCGGGCGGTTCTTGAATCCGGCAGTCTGTCTACGTTAGGCGGTGGCCGTTCCAGCTGATTTATGTACACCCCTACCTATCGGGATCCTCCATGTGTGGGTGTAGAAGGCACTCTTTGATAGAGGAGTGGGTCCCACCAATGATTGAGTAATAATTATGAATATATTAATAAAAAATAATATTTATGAGTAATTATAAAATCTATCATAAATAAATTTAAATCGCAAAATATATTGGGAGTTGTTGGCCGAAATTACTCTATAACTCCAAAAAATAATTTCTCTTTTTTAAAAGATATTATTCTTAAAGATATTATTATTCTAAAAAATAATTTAAATCCCAAAATATATTGGGAAGGTTTTGGCCAAAATTTATAATTTCTCATTTTTAAAAAATATTTTTGTCTATCTATTTTTCTATATATAAGAAATTTGTAATTTTTTATTCTAATAATAAATTATAATAATCTTGATTATTGTAAAACGACATTGTTTATTGAAACAACGTTGTTTGACCTAAGATAAATATAATATATATATCCAGTCAGCTGATTCGGAAGTTTAAAACATGTTTAAATCGGAACCGAATCGGCCGACATCGATTTTGAGATATTCCTGCCGTCAGCCGACCGATTTCCAATCGGTTTCGATCGATTCTGTATTCTGGCAGCCGGTTTGAGCAGTTACGGTCGGTTTTTGTATACCCCTAGATGAGAGAATAATGTTAAGATTTAGAGCTTTGCTACATAACCTCCATCACACTCTACATTCCACATTTTTTAAAATTTTTTAAAGTTTTAATATTTTTTTAAAAATATTTTTTGAGTTTATTCTTTTTAAATTATTTCAAATTTTCTATTCATTATTTATATAATAAATATTTGATAAAAGAAAAAATAATAAAAATTAAAAATAATATAGAATGTAGAGTGTTAAGAGGTTGTGAAAATTTTTTATAAGATTTAGGGCAGGTTTGGGGGGTGAGATGAGAATTTTATGTTTTGTTTTAGTGTTTAAAATATTATGTTTTAATATTATTATTGTATTGGGATTTGAAAAAGTTGAATTGAGATTTGAAAAAATTGAATTGTTTATTATATTTTGTATGAGAATTTGAAAAAAGTGTAATGATGAGATGAGATGAGAATTTTGTGTCTTATCCCATCCCCAAACCTGCCCTAGAGCATTGGCAATGGCTAGCCATTGCCAAGTCTAAAATTTAGGTAGAATGTTGGATTTTGGCTATAACATGGATTTATAGCTAAAGTAGTCCACATTGGACTAGCTATCTTAAAGTCTAAATAATAATAAAATATTAAATATTTTAATAATATATATATTTTTTAATATTGTACAAATTGAATTAATAAATTTATTAAAAAATAAAATTATTATTTTTCAATTATTTTTTCCCTCAACCTAATTATTCAATAAATATATTTTGTAAACTATTCACCCAACAATAACATATATAAACATACCAACATTTCTTCTACCCATAAAAACAGTCCACTAAAATTACAAAAAAAGTCCATTATTCCATCAAAACAGTCCACTAATTACAAAACAGTCCACTAATCCATAAAAACAGTCCACTAAAATTACAAAACAGTCCACTAATCCATCAAAACAGTCCAATAATTACAAAACAGTTCATTGCCATTACAAAACCAGTCCACTAATCCATCAAAACAGTCCAATAATTACAAAACAGTCCACTAAAATTATAAAAACAGTCCACCATTCCATCAAAATAGTCCACTAAATTACAAAAACAACAAATATTACATCATCAATTTGTTTGGATAAGCTGGTATGCAAAGAAAGATGTAGAAAAATATGCAGAAAAATAGCAAAGAAATCAACTTCTTGTTCTGTTTTGAAAAGAAAAACAACAACTTTGCAAAACATCAACAAAATTAAACTTCTTGTTCTGTTTTGCAAAGAAGAACAACAAACACATTTTATTTCTCATCTGTTTTGCAAAAAACAGCAAAGTAAACTCTGTTTTTGGTTGTGGAGTCAGAAAAGTATCTTAACAAATAATATATGTGGTGTTTTCGGGATCAAATGGCATTGAAAGAAACCATCGATCGGGATAGCCACAAATGTTATATGTAGCGTCCAAACCATTACCCACATACATATACTACTACATACACACATAAATACACCCTAAAGCATGCTTACATGAAAGGAGAGAGCAAACAATAACAGCAAAGTGATAGAAAAACAAGTATTGTATAGCAAACAAGTATCCTATTTTGATCATTATTATTTAGCAAAGATTGTTGTGTTTTTATGTTCATGGACTCTTTTCACTTCATTAGTCAATATAGGTGCATTACAATGTTCCTATCTACGGGAGTTGTTTGGGGAAGATTTACAAATGCAATAAAAACAATATATGGAATTGGCTCCTTTTACCACTCAAATAAAAAAAATAATTGAACTCCTTTCATAAGCTTTTATAATTTTTTTTTCAAATTAAGGAATGGGGATATTTAGATTGGCTCATGTGCTTTGACATATATTTTTAAGGTTTTCTAATGCACCTAAAGTGAAAGTTTACGCAATTAGAGCTGTTTATATTTATGTTTAAAACCTGTTATTGATGAATTCTATCCTCAAATACTAATCTAATTCTATACTTTTTCCCTTTGCAACACTCAACGAAGTAACACATTGAACATCACATGTTTTCCCTATGCAACTTTAGATGCACTTAGTTAAGCTCTTTCAGTAATGGGACCATTGCCAGGGACCGATGGCTTGCACCAATTGGTGCATTTCTTCTATTGTTTTTTCTTCCCTTTCAGTAATTGTAGACAGGCAAAACTTTGTGGGCTCATTAAATAACACTTTGCTATTTCCCTTCTTTGTTTTAGAAGCTATTAATTTTTTTCAACAAAACTCAATTATGAAGTAAAAGACCCTGTTAGTTTGGATTCATCCTATGAAAAACAAAGCTATGCAAAGCAAATGAGATCAAATGACTGAATGAGCTTTTCTACCACCAAAATGACTAGCAAGCAGAGTAAGACACGAGAAAATGGCTATACACGAAAAGCAAACAAACCCAAAAACAACAAATCAGAAACAATGGATTGTAGTTACTGAAAACAGAAAAAAAAATATATATATGGGGGCTCAACTCTCAGACTCTGAGAGGAGGTTTGGTTGGACGCGATAATGAACAACTGAAGAAACATAACCATACACAAACTTCAGAAAAATCAACAACACCAACTGTAGAAAAATAAGCAACGATAATAACCAGCTTACCCAAACAAATTCATACCCATTTCAGAAATTAACAAATTCGTACTCAATACAAAGCTTACCCAAACCGAGAGAGTTCTGCGTTGTTGAGCCAAGCTGACAGAGAGAGAGAGAGAGGGGAAATTGCCCAACCGTCGAAGATTGACCCACGAAAGGAGTGAAAATCAATTGAGAAAGAGAGAAGAGGGAGATGAGTTTCAGAAAAAGAAAATGGCAAACGGAGAGAAGTGCGAGAGAGAGAAGCTGCGATGGAGCTACAAAAACGGAAAGGGCGAGGGAAAGGGGAAAAGACGAGATGCGAAGGCGAGACGAGGGCGAGACGACGGCAAAGAGACGATGGCGAGACGAGGGCAAAGAGACGAGGGAAAGACGAGGGCAAAGAGACGAGGGAAAGAGACGAGGGCGAGACGAGGACAAATACGAGGGAAATGGAAATCACGAGGGAAAGAGAGAGCGGAAATAATAAAATAAATATTTGCTTATTCTACAGTTACTCGTCAAGTATAGCGAGTGTGGGGATTTTACTGTAGCTAAAGTTAGAAAAATATAGCTTTGCCGAGTTCAATGCCAGAAATTTTTATCTCAAAAGTTATTGTAAATTAGACTTGAACTTGGCAATGACTAATTCATTACCAATGCTCTTAAGATGAAAAGAAAATGATTAGGTGATATAAAAGTACGGATGACGTTGTACTCTTATAATAAGTTTTGAATATCACGTATCCGTACTTTGAAATTTCCTAATAATAATCGGAATAAATAGTAACATTGTTAGAGCACAGGACACGTAAACTTAAAAAGAATGTTGAATCAACTAATGATATGGTTATTATTCTATACTCCTATTCATTTATTATTTTTTTATATTTATTTTTTTTAGTTTTTAATTTTATTTAATGATTAAAAAAGTAGATATTAGTAAAGTTATATATATATTTTAATATTTTTAATGATTAAAAATATTTAAAAAATATTTAAAAAAATAAAAAATAAAAAATAAAAAATAAAAAATATACTTAAATAATAAATAAATAATAATAAAATAATAAACCTATCACCATCCCTTTTCCAATCATGACATCTTCCTCAAAAATACGTCCCTGCTCTCGTATATCGTAATGCATGCATGAAGTGCGACGTGGGATGTCATCGCAATAAAGACAACTACAGGCCAACAACCCACGTGGCCTGTACCCATCGGCCAATAATTCGGAGCATTTCTTTTTGGCGAGCAAAAACATTGAAGTGTCGTCCCCACTGAAACTTGCTCCATATATTGCCACGACATCTTCCCAAAAACCCCTTAATTAGGAGTAAAAAAAAAGGGTGAAACGTCCGAATTGATTCGGTCCAGTACTAGTTTTAACTTTTTAAAATAGTATTTTTTTATTTAATAAAAAATTTGTACATATAATTCTTATTTAAAGACTACAAATAAAATTTTTTATTTAAAAATAAAAATTAATAAAAATTGACCTAATTTTAGTTTTTTTTTTAATCATTAGATCGCACAGAACGAGACCGGTTCGTATATATATAATTTATTTTTTATACTATATAAAATATTTTTATATAATTTTTTATATTATATATAAAATAGCATTTTATATAGTCTCACCAACCTTGTATTTTTTACCAATAATTTTAGACATTTTGAAAAAAAAAAAATAGCATTTGAGCGGCAAGTGGAGTACTAGGGCTGATTAATGTCTATAACTGTGGTTTTGTTGTCCACATCTTATTATAAGCTTTATGATTTATGATTTTACAAGGGGTTAGGTACAGAGTGGGCACATCAAACCTATATTCCATAAAGTTTTATGCTCTCTATAATTTTTACACCTTGACATGTGATGAGCATTTGCATTTTTTTTATGTTTGTTTATTTACTTTTTTTTTTTTAAAAATAAATAAGATGGAAGAGGTAGAGATTTGATTTTCGAATATTCTTTAGGAGAGAAGGGATTCATATATACAATTAGATTGATGACAAGAGCACATCATATATGGAGTTCTATTAGTTCATTTTGTTCTCATGCTTTCATTGTTATATCATTTCAGCAATAAATGCAGTATGATTTATTGTAAGTTCGGACAAAACTACTTGAAAATATATTTTTCTATATGTATATGTATAGTTAAAGGCAAATGCATTATCTCACCGCAAAGGTAAATAATACCCCATATGGTGTTAAATATCAATTTTTTATAACTTTATTTTTCTACGATTAATGTTAGGTACAAGTAGTGGCGGAACCAGAAATTTATTGTAGGAAGGCCGAGCAAAGCTAAAATTATAATAAATTATTTTTTATTCTATTTTTAGGTCAAAATAATTTATAAGATCAAAATAATTTTTTAAAGAGAAAACCAATATGAGATAATATAATCCTATTAAATCATAAAAAAACTAATACCTATTATTCTTTTTTCAAACTTTGGGGGGGCCATGGCCCCCTGCCCCTGTGTAGCTCCGCCACTAGGTATAAGTTTCAAATAGATAAATTTAGCACAGACTTTCTGTAAAAAATGGATCTCAGTAAAAAAGAAAGTATTTTTTTTTTTTTTTTTACATTTTTTTAATGTATGATCCACCATTTTACAAAGGTCATTACGAGATTTGTCTATTTAAAATTTGTACAACAGGTTTAATAGAGTGGTTTTCAAGCAGGCTTCGCACATATTCAATCACAACCCCATAACCAGTATTAATAACCTCTCTACTATTTGTAGCCATAACTATCTCCTTTGAATCACCTTCAAACATAACAACATCAGGTATGCCTAGCTCTCAACACAATATCACTGCCTTTCTAAGTGCACAAGCTTAAGCTACAACAGGTTTAAAATCATGTTGGCATATTAATTAAAGTGCTTGTTATTAAGAGGAAGGGGTGGATCATCTAAGCAGCAGGATGCCTCAGATCATCAATGGAAGAAAATCTGGGAATTGAATGTTCTTAATATAGTTAAAACATTTTTATGGAAAGCAATCAAAACAAGATCGAAGAAATATTACTGAAAATAGACTTATGCAATCTAATATATCACAACAAGCCTTATCATTTCGCGAATTTACTTGTACGAAATTTTATTGTGAATTAAATATTTCTCTTGTATTATTATCATTATTCTTAGTTTGCATTATTAAGGATCAGGAAATATTCTAGTCACAAATAGATTATACAAAAGTAATCTCATAAACTGACGTGATTTAATATGATTTATCAGATTATAAAGTTATTTTTATTATAAAATAGATCTAACGGATCAGATAAATCCACGTTAGATTGTGAGATTGTTTTTATATAATTTCTTTGTGGATGTATGAGTCATCGTAAGGACCACTCTTGCACCAATATTGTAGTACTAGGCATTAATTTTGCAATGTGGTCTCCATGGCATAAAAGTAATTAAGCACAACGGTCCCAACAATATCCTATCTCCTCTTGCAGATGGATTAATCACGTTTGGGCACCAAACCCAACAAGAGGCTTGAAATGCTTTGAGCCTAACTACTTGGGAGTTAGATACTTAATTATGAACACGGATTCGCAAGCAGCAGTCTCCCTCTCATCTACTTTTAACGTTTTAACGTGAAGAAGACTTCCACGAAAGCCAAACATTTGGGCTACACCACTACTTATTGATTGAGCCAAAAAACAAAGAAGAAATAATGGCAGTAATAGTTGACAAAATTTAAAAGAGAAATGATAGTTGCAGTCGTGAGTGCGCAAGTGCAGCGTGATCACTTTAAATAAAATGAATAAATACGGGATTCATATAAAAAATATAATTTTTTAATAATAGACCTTATTCTTTAAAGTGACTATACGATACTTGCGTACTCTATAACTGCATATAAAATTACTCAATCAATATCATTGACTATGTATATCTCAAGCGAGAATGAACTACTCTAATCATATAATTGGCCTCCACCATCCCCTGCTCTTCCAGCTTAACGAACTTCCTTTCCCCCACAAACCAATTGTGCCTCACTCTATTAAATGTCTACTTGGAAGAACAAGTTAGACTTTTCTTTTTAAATAAATCTTCACAACCACTTCATACTCCACACTCTATATATATATTTTTAAAATTTTTATTGTTTTTTTCTTTTATCAAATATTTATTATATAAATAATGAATAGAAAATTTGAAATAATTTAAAAAGAATAAACTCAAAAAAAATTTTTAAAAAAATATATTAAAAGATTTAAAAATTTAAAAAAATGTGAAGTGTGAAGTGTGGTAGATGTTGTGTAGAAAAACTCTTTTCTTTGCTGCTCTCTGTTGTACAGAACATGTCCTTGGCCTTTTCATTTTAATTTTAACAAAAGTACATAATAAACCAACCATTTAACGCATAACTTCAAATGGGGGTGATAATTTGTGCTTGTGGATCGTGTTCGTGTTGTATCAAGTTATGAATAGTAGATTATATGAGTCAACTTGAACTTGACCCGTTTAATTAATGGGTGACACTTGAAAGTGGTCAAGAAATCGAGCGTACCCCAACCTTCAACCAACAAACCCGTCAATGATGATGGAGAGAACAACTAAGGTTTTACCCCAGAAGCATCCCCTGCATTTCTATGACATATGATAGTAGTCCCTAAATTTCAAGAAAGAAATTTATTGTTAAGGAGAGGGAGGATGTGAGGAACTTACCTAATCAAAGGGATGCTGCAGAAGGCGAGTAATAGATTGACAATGATATGGGAGAACATAACCAGGAAAAAGGCAGTTAGGCAAGCAATACATTATGGTGAGCAAAGAGAGAAGTACAAGTGAGCAAGTCGAGCGTCACCTTGGGCAAGCAACAAACAAGGCGACCAAAGGGATACACATTCTATATTGGGCGAGCAAAAGGCGTACTAGTGATACGTAAGGCGAGAAAATACAGAAGGAAACAAAGGCTGTTAGGCGAGCAACATGTAACGTAGAAGTAGTTTAGGCCGAGCAATAGACAACACAGTACGAGAATAAGAACGTCCAGAAATAGCACTGTAATGCTAAAAGAGTACTAGCCAATTTATCAAGGCCTATACAACAATGATGATGTCTCAACAGGAGCACGCATGAGAAAAAAGGAATATGGATTCGCAGACCATACGTCAGACCATGCGAGTAAGGCTTAATGTTATG